>NC_139981.1:33831715-34111715 GCF_963993115.1 Abramis brama | reverse complement strand
AAGAATCTGCTGAATCCTGTGTGGCCGAATGTCACATCCGTTTACAGCCAGACATTCTAACACACACTCATTAGTTCTGCCTGCTTTAATCGCTCACACACACACACACACACACACACACACTCAACCCTTAATGTACAGCCAGAAGAAACACTGCCCTTCATATCAACGCCAGTGAAAGCTCAGTAACAGCTGAGAGTGAGTGCTGGAAGAGAGAGATCGTGTGTTTCCTCTCATTACTCTGTTTAGAGATTTGCAATTAGCCTGTTAAACACAAGCGTGTAATCCGCTCAGATTACCCAGAGAGCTTTGTGCTCGGCAGGCGATCACTTTAAAGCATTAAACAGGATTTAGGATGTCTCCTGCTACGACACGTCTGTCTTCTGATGTTGAGAAACGCCCTCAGTCTGTTCCTCTGAAACAAAGAGCGCTGACAGTCTATCAGAGCGTCTGAATATGCAGCAGTTTCATTTACCTCTTGTTTTTCAGGTAGATCATCTTTGCAGCTGTTTCATGCCAATAATGAATATTATTCCATCATTACTGGCCCTCATGTCACTTCAAACCCGTACGACTTCATGTCTTGCATGAGCTGTAACACAAAAGGAGAACAGCGCTGGTGTCTCTTTCCATGCAAACTGAAAAGATCTTACACAAAAGAACAATTTGCTCATGAAGCAAATATCTGCAGTTTTCTCATGTTCTAGTTAAAGTCCCCCTGTAGTCAATCATTTCATCCCTTAAAACTCATCTTTGATCACCAAAATAACATATTTAAAGTTTTTTCCTTGAATAATTTCTTCATGCCTTAAAATATCTTGAATGTAACTCGACACCGTTGCCTCATTTAGTATGCGCGGTTCTACGAATATGCAAATGAGCCCCGCCTCCACTCACTCACTCAGCTCAGAGATCCACTGGTTGACGATCACACGTTGATCTGATTGGTTACAAGGTAGTTTGTGACGTCAGAAACACCAGCGATTTCAAAGCGTGTTTTTGAGACTGTCTTTGGTTCACTGCAGTTTTAAGGAGAAAATACTCAGCAATGGAGTCGACTTATGAATTTACACATGGTTTGTCTTAAAGCATATTAAAAACACCACATAGACACATAAACTACATTAAAAGCTGGATTTTCACCACAGGGGGACTTTAACAATAACTATATAAAAGACGTACTTGAAAATAAAACTTTAAACAAAATAAAATGTAAAAAAAAACAACATTTAATAAACCTAGTCTTTCATTTAATTTAACTTGAATTACTTAACCAACTAAAACAGAAAAAAAAACTACAGACATATTTAAAAAAACTAATAAAAATGACAAAACACACACACAAAAAAACAAACTAAACTAACTAAATAAAATTGTAAATATAAACATTTAAAAAACCAATAATATCAATAAATAATAAAAAAAAACTAACATTATCTTAATGATATTATACTAACATTGAACTACGTTTGATATTTTTCGTTGTAAACGTGTGTCACGTTGAGTGCCCATGATCTCCACCAGAGGGCGCTCCTTCCATCTGCTTAATCACGGATTGCATTTCCCAGAAACCATTGCCTGGACTCGTCATGTTCTGATTACTTCCACCTGTGTGTTATTATCTCGTTTACTCTTGCCTATTTAAGCCCTGGGGTTTCAGTCATTCTTTGCGAAGTCTTGTATGTTGTTACACTCAGGCTCGGCTCTACAGGGGTGTGTGTGTGTGTGTGTGTGTGTGTGTGTGTGTGTGTGTGTGTGTGTGTGTGTGTGTGTGTGTGTGTGTGTGTGTGTGTGTGTGTGTGTGTGTGTGTGTGTGTGTGTGTTTGTTTATACACCCTCAGTTTATACTGTAATAATACACTGGCAAACGCTCCAGTGCATATTTGTGTTCACGCTCTGGAGAACGTCAAATGCATCTATTTACAACGTGTTTTTCCAGCAATATAGCCAATCACAGAGATAGCTGTTGATCTCATGAACCCAATGGCCAATCAGAGGTGTTTAAGTTAGTCAGAATCCACTCAGAGTTTTTATTCTGAGTTATGCAGCTCGCGAAACCTCTCATTAACAAACACAGTGTAGACACGATGTAAGAAAGATTCAGTGTGTGTTGTTGGCAGCTTCGTTTATTATAACGCAACTTTGTGAGATTGCGATGAACTGACAAAGCTACAGTGTTTTAGTGATTGTAGCGGTCTTGGCTCGCTGTCATGGCTACAGTCTATTAAATCCATTGAATAAAAGTATTTCAGGCTGCTAAGAGGACCGGCGGCCAATCGCATGCGACAAAGTTTCAGAAGTGACATCTGCATATTCACAGAAATATCCTCCTGAGACCCAGAATAGATGTCTTGCCTCTGTAGAGGACATTATATTTTAGCGAATTTCTCTGACAACATTTTTCACAGTCACAGTTTTAATTCTGGATATTCTTATAAAATATTATGAAAATATTCTTAATTATTACTCCCATTATTACACGTCTTTTTTCATTACATGTTGCCCCAAATACACATTAATATGCAAATTAGATACAGTGTGTATGCATAGAATGGGAAGGACATTCATTATGATTACAGGGGCAGATTATATATAGAGCTCAATACTACAATAGTGCATGATTTGTTAGACAATTCTTTATGATACTTAATTTGTGTGGCTTTCCTGATGTAGTAAACAGGTACAGCACTGCACTTATGATACGAGTCACGATAAAAGAGCTCAGAGACTCAAAGTAAAATGGCATGGTTGCTTCAGCAAATGCTTTTGTTAACACCTCGGTGTGTTTAGGGTTTAGTGTGCGTTTTTGTGCATACTGGGCATATATATATATAAAGCTGCATTTCCCAAAAGCCGTTGTATTGGCACCAATAGTCTACGATCTGCTCAGGCTTGCAGTGCATTTGGGGAGTTCTTACATCAATCGTCACTAACTGATAAAATGTTCAACGAACAATGAGTAAGATAGCCTTATATAAATCATTCATTTGAACACCTGATGTTGAAACAGAGCGTGCGTGGATAATGGTTTCCGGGTAATCTCTGTATTCCATTGATGCATTAATTATAAGTCTCTCATGAACATTTTGAGATGTAAATTTAGAAACGGTTAACCCAAGTGTGCTGACTGCTGCGTGCCGTTTATGAAATGCCATTATGTATGTGTATTATGTAAGGTAGTTATGTTCGCTTGACAAAGGCAACATACGGATCTACTGTTTAAGCTTCTTCTTCATGTTAGCAAAAGTTTTTAAAACCTTATTTCAAACTTTCAAATAAGCCAACATCATAGTTTGTCATCAAACTCTACTCATCTAGTTAATCCTATATTTTTTTTCTTTTGACAGAGACTTGAGTGAGAACTTCATCCAGGCGATTCCCCGAAAGGCCTTCAGAGGAGCCACGGACATCAAGAACCTGTGAGACCCGCGGCACAACAGCACAGTACACCAGATCAGACTCCAACATGCTCTAAACATCCTTTCATTCCGTGTTTTAACAGTCAGTTAGACAAGAATCACATCAGCTGCATCGAGGATGGCGCTTTCCGTGCATTACGTGGAGTCGAAGTTTTGTGAGTATAAAAACATGCACAGTTAAACATTACCTAAAGACCGATCAGAAACTGAATCTATGCCATGAACAAGAGCGAGTCTTCACCATCCAGGAATAATCTGTGTGACGTGTGGGAAATTAAAATGTGACGTAGATGCTAAAACTTACATTATTAATGTCCTCACAGCATGTAAAACATCATCATTTTACTTGCAACTTATATGGATGGGCAAATGTTCATGATTTCTTTTAGGATCATAGACTATTGAATTCATGATGTTAAACAGTTAAATCAGTCAAATCAGTGACATTCATTTGTTGCCATAGAGTCACACCTGTTCCCTGTTCCTTTGATTTCCTTCCTCATGAATTTAAGCCTTCAGTCTTCCTCAGTTCTGTCTTGTTTTAACGTTACATTGTGCATGTGTAGTGTTCTCTTCAGGTTCATTAAAGTATTACTATTATTCGTTCATCCTGTGTCATGCATCCTCTTTGGATTGTCAACACAGCTGACTCCTTACAGAACGATAGAAGGAATTTTTTACATCGAATTAATAGCTATGGACATGCAGTTATCCTCCTCCTGCTGGAGCCGGGGGTCGCTCCCTCGAGGACCACGCGAGGAACTTTCTCAACCTGGCATGCCTTATTCATGACCCCGATCGTTCACCATATGCCCCAATTACCCCTTTTCCACCAAGGCAGTGCTGGTGCCGGTTCGGAGCCGTTGCCTACTCGCGAACCAGTTCTTTGTGTTTCGACAGCCAAAAAAACGGTTCTCGACCAGGAAAATTGGTTCCAAAATGGCACCAACTCTTTGCTGGACTAGAACCGTTCTTTTACCACGTCATGCTTACGTCGGGGGCTGGGGGCGGGGTTATTGTCGAACTTCTTCTCGAACGTAACCTCCGTCTATAGTAATCCAGACGAGCAGCACAAATGTGTTCTAAACGTCTTCTTCTGACCCCAGTATAGGATCGCAAAGCCAGGAGAAACATTTGCAGAAAGACGATGTAGTCCGCCATTGTAATTGTTATGCTTAAAGTTGGCGCAAGCGTTTCTTGGAAAGCTAAGACGTATGGCAACGTACACAGTGACGTAACGACATCATTCGCTGGGCTCTCTAGTCAGTGGAAAAACAAACAGGTTCTGAGAAGGTTCGCAAGTTGAACCAACTTTGAACCAGCACCAGTTCCGAACCAGTTCTTTTTTGGTGGAAAAGGGGTAATTGAGGAAGCCCCAGAGCCCAGCCAGGGCTCAGCCGTGCTCACCGCGGGAATGCCAGAACCCACGGCTGACTCTGAGCCTCAACAGAGCCGGAGCGATCGCCAGAGGCTGATTTCACTGCGGAGCCCGAGCTCAAAGCGGATCCTGCAACAGCGACCATCATCGAGGGCATATTGGAGGAGTTTGTGGGGATGGATTGGAGTCCCAGCCTCCCATCGCTGAGGTGCAGACACAGAGCTGGGTTACTGAGGATTTGTTATATTATGAACTTGATAGGGAGATGTTTCTTCTGCTCCCATCTAATTCCAAGTCGGCCAAGTCATTAATGGTTAAGCCCAGGTCAAAAGTCGTCACTGGTTATGACCAGCACTAATGCCGAGTTCACACTCGTCAGATCACTGTTCTTTTCACACTGCACAACTATCTGGGGTAGCAATCAGTCGCTGCTGTGTTCACACTGCACAATGGATCGGCGACAGGGGGTTTCACACCGCATGACTTTACAAGAGGAAGAATCGGCTCCTCCAGTGTCTTCGCTGTCTCCCCTCGGCTCCTCCAGTGTCTTCGCTGTCTCCCCTCGGCTCCTCCAGTGTCTTCGCTGTCTCCCCTCGGCTCCTCCAGTGTCTTCGCTGTCTCCCCTCGGCTCCTCCAGTGTCTTCGCTGTCTCCCCTCGGCTCCTCCAGTGTCTTCGCTGTCTCCCCTCGGCTCCTCCAGTGTCTTCGCTGTCTCCCCTCGGCTCCTCCAGTGTCTTCGCTGTCTCCCCTCGGCTCCTCCAGTGTCTTCGCTGTCTCCCCTCGGCTCCTCCAGTGTCTTCGCTGTCTCCCCTCGGCTCCTCCAGTGTCTTCGCTGTCTCGCCTCGGCTCCTCCAGTGTCTTCGCTGTCTCCCCTCGGCTCCTCCAGTGTCTTCGCTGTCTCCCCTCGGCTCCTCCAGTGGTTCTGCTGTCTCGCCTCGGCTCCTCCAGTGTCTTCGCTGTCTCCCCTCGGCTCCTCCAGTGTCTTCGCTGTCTCCCCTCGGCTCCTCCAGTGGTTCTGCTGTCTCGCCTCGGCTCCTCCAGTGTCTTCGCTGTCTCCCCTCGGCTCCTCCAGTGTCTTCGCTGTCTCCCATCGGCTCCTCCAGTGGTTCTGCTCTTCTGCATGGATCCGGCTGGGGCTTCCCAATCATCAGTTCCGCCTTGGCTCGTGAATCCCTCAGTTCCACCTCAAGCCTCCAAGCCCACGCTCCTTCGGCTCCACCATGGCCTGCCATCCCTAAGGCTTCGTACTTCCGAGTCAGCTGCTGCGCCTCGACCTGCCACTTCTCTGGCTCCTCTGGGCTCCATCCGGTTCCACCATGATCCTCGCTAGGGCTATCAAATAAAAATTCAAATTTCGAATATTCGTTGAATGCAAAAAAACTTGCATTTTTGAATTTTTATATTACATTGATTTTTACTGAAAAGAAAGAAAAAGAAGGTTACACTGAATGTGTTTGGCCACTCTTGACCGGAGTATGAGTGAGTGAGAGCCCTAAATGAGGAGCACCAGAGGGTTTAATTGTCTTGATATTTTGCAGAACGCTGAACAACAACAACATCAGCGGCATTCCAGTGTCGAGCTTCAACCACATGCCCAAGCTCAGGACCTTGTGAGTAACACTCAAACATGCACAGAAAACACAAACCATGCATGCACACACACACACCAAACCCAATTACACAAGTAACACAAGTGAAAACACCCTAAATCACATTAGATAAAAGCTTCTTACAGAAGCACACACACACACACACAGATCATTCCATGCAGTTTTGGCGGGACGGCTCAGGCCACACGGCTCTGCCAGAAGCCACAGTCCGTAATTCACACACACATACAGCAAATTCCCCCAGAAATAAACACCCCACACACTGTTTTTCATGAAATGTATATTCTGGTATTTCTGTGAAATTTCTCAACCGTTTCACCACATGGAGTTTCTTTCTCATGATCTTCTGGTTTATATATTTATTTATTTTGTTCAGTTACAGATTCATGGTTCGAAACTGACATTACATGTTTCCATTAAAGAATGTCAAGAACATGATTAAAGTTTTAGAGGTTTTAGAGTGTGAACACCAGATCCTCGTGACTGCAGTCAGTTTGTACGTTCCCTGTTTATTATTTTGAAACAGTTTGCAGTAAAACAGGATAGTTTTTTGTAGTTCATTCTGAAGCTTGTGTCCGTCATCTCACACCAGACGTTCCTCCGTTACCCAGTAACTCTATATATCTTTTTCTTTTAGGTAAAGACATTGTGTATTGGCCAAATCAAATCAATCACCTTTATTTTTTATAGCTGCTTTATATTCTAAAGCAGCTTCACAGTAATAAACTGGGAAATATTGATCAATGATGTAAACTTCATCAAATATGATATGAGTATACAAATTCTGTTTTTTTTATTTATTACACTTTCTTTGAGTATGAACAAGGTTTCCAAAGTCTTTTCAGCAGGAGTTCTTCTCTATATCAGTGTCAGTGTTTCTGAACTCCTGAAACGCCTCCATTCTTGAGTTTCTTCCGGGAACGAACACGTCACAATATTCCTCATTATAATAATTAATACGCAGAATAAAGGGGCGGGGCCTGGTTGAGTTAGTTAGTAGTGTGTTAAACTGGCGGTTATGGTAAGGGGCGGGACAGTTCCCAAATACACTCGAAGCGCTCGACCAATCAC
This sequence comes from Abramis brama, assembly GCF_963993115.1. Classification (NCBI taxonomy): domain Eukaryota; kingdom Metazoa; phylum Chordata; class Actinopteri; order Cypriniformes; family Leuciscidae; genus Abramis; species Abramis brama. The sequence goes on along the minus strand of NC_139981.1, from coordinate 34,104,238 downwards.
AACACACTGCTCCAGCCGACCAATCAGAGCACAGTGTGCTTTTCAGAAGGAGGGGCTTCATAGAGACAGGAAGTAAACAGAGCGTTACTGACAGACTGGGAAGAGAGGAGCCGCAACAATGGAGAATATGAGGAGAATAATCAACATTCAAGCAGGAAAACCTGTTCTAGTAGAGCCTGAAACAACATCAAGTGCATAATGGCCGCTTTAACATTCGTGCTTCCATGTTTCCTCCTTCAGCCGTTTACATTCCAACAACCTGAACTGTGACTGCAATCTTGCCTGGTTGTCGCAGTGGTTGCGTGAGCGTCCGACCATCGGTCTGTTCACCCAGTGCAGTTCTCCAGCTCCGCTACGAGGAATTAACGTAGCCGAGATCCAGAAACACGAGTTCAGCTGTTCAGGTAAGACCAATCAGTGACCAATCTGCCTTCCATTCCCTATTGTATTTCACTGATCTGAATTAAAGCATATCACCAAAACAAATGACCAGAGCCGAGTCGGCAACACTTGACAATAAAGGCCCTGATATACTCACGGCAAAGTTTTTTCATTCTTCGAGTAGGAGTAAAAAGAAGTTCTAAATGAACTGTTATATACTGTTAGCGAACATCCCTAACAGTAAACATGAGCTGCTCTTTCCTCTCAGTAACAGAATAAACACACAATATCAATGAGAAAACAGCAGTTCAGAAAGCATCTGATCATAGTGATGTGGAGATGTGTGTTCCAGCTCTGAGATTCAGATCTACAGTCACGTCACGTTTACTCATACAGCACTTTATACAATAGATTGATTTTAAGCAGCAGCTTTACAGTATTAAACATGAAAAACAGTGTCAGTGTCTCTTTCAGTCAGAATTACAGCTTCAGTTTCTACTATAAAGCGGCTCTCCAGTGTGTTCCTGTTTTTACTCGCGTCTGAACAGAAGAAATGGAGAGTTACAGCTCAAAGAAGGCGGAGCCTCAGAGCCACACCCACCTGTTACATCATCACCACACTGACCAATGGGAGTTTGAAGACGTTTAACCAGCCGTAGTGACAAGCTGCTTCAAACTTCTGAAATTAACTTAGTTTTGGCCTGTTTTGTTCGAAAGGACGTGCATTAGTTATCATTAAATGCATTTGTTACAGTATGTATTGATCTTTGTTAATAAAAATCAGTTCATGTTAGCTGAGGTCCATTAACAAACGCAGTCCCACTTATATCAGGTGTCTTTAAGTACTACAGTATGTACTAACATTTGAATGAATCATTGGATACAATGCACCTATTGTTTACATACATTGTTTTTATGTTGTACTTACATAAAAAAAATCCTCCCTGTCATTACAGCTGTAATTAATGTAATTAATTCTGTTCTTAACATCTATAAATACACTGTTGACCTCTGAACCCACCCTTAAACCAACTCATACCACCAAACCTGTCCTGAGTCTCCTAACCTGACCCCTATCAGCAGCATACGGTCACACTTTACTTTACATGTAGTTACTATAGTAATAACAGTAAATTATGCATAATTACATGCAACTAACCCTCAACCAAACCCTAATCTTAACCCTGTATTACTCAGTACTGTAATTACAGTGTAACAGAGACACCTTAAAATAACCCTTTATTTTAAGATGACATTGTTACACTGTAATTACACAAATTAGTACTGAGGAATAGTAATTAACTACATGTACTTACTATAGGGTTTGGTTTAGGGTTAATTGCTTATAATTATGCATAAATAATGATTACTACTACAGTAAGTACATGTAATGTGTAACTGTCACCTTGAAATACCATGTTTTGCAATACAACATGAACAATAAGTACATTGTACCTAATAATTATTTTTATGTAAGTACATAGTAGTTAAGGACATTAACATGTGACCACTGAGGTCAACAGATACAACTTATTTATTTCAATAATTTTTTTGTGAATGTTGAATTGAACAAACTTCTTTCATTGTTAGAATACTGGAACCTAATAGTAAAGTGCTGTTCCTGACTGCGATCTGCACACCTCACTTCCATTACCCACAACCTCTTCTCACTGACTGTGACTGTCCCTCTTCAGGTCAGTCTGAGAGCGCTGTGGGCCAGTCGTGTAGTTTGGCCACGGGCTCGTGTCCGGCCGTCTGCACCTGCAGTAATAACATCGTGGACTGCCGAGGGAAAGGACTGACAGCGATCCCGGCTAACCTGCCCGACAGCATGGCGGAGATGTAAGTTCCTGGAGCTCGAACCGTAGAGCACGACGCAAGCGGCGCCAAGGTTGAGGGTTCAGTTCCCAGGGAATTCATAAACTGTGAACAAACACTTACCTTACATGCAATGCAAGTCACTTTGGATAAAAGCATCTGCCAAATGCATAAGTGTAAATGTAAGTTTGTCTCGTTTTCCAGTACAAATATCTAAACATTCTTAAAGCAAGATACATTTACTTGAGAGGCAAAATTACTCAAGATTAGGTCTCAAGAATTACTCAAGATCTTGTTTTCTGAAAAATGTATCAAAATGAAGTGAGTTCATGCTTAAAACTAGAACAAATATCTGCCAATGGGCCAATTTTAGAATGTTTAGATATTCATACCGGTAACACTTTACAATAAAGTTCATTAGTTAGGGTTAGTTAACTACCTTAGTTAACATGAACTAAGAGTGAACAATACTTCTACAGCATTTATTAATCTTAGTTCATTTTAATTTAAACATTTACTAATACATTATTCAAATCAAAGTTTGTATTTGTTAGCATTAGTTTATGCACTGTGAACTAACATGAACAAACAATGAACAGCTGGATTTTTATTAGCTAACATTAACAAAGATTAATAAATACAGTAACAATTGTATTGTTCATTGTTAGTTTGTCAAGTTAGTCAATAACTAAAGTGAACTAATTAACCTTATTGTAAAGTGTTCCCTTTATACTGGAAAACAAGACCGAAACGCTGAGAAAGAACATGATTTTTGCAGTGCAGTTTTGCAATCTCTGGACTCTAGTCACATGATCTACGACAGATGTATTTGGACAGAGACTGAACAGACCACAGGAATGTGCTGTCTGGAATCACTGCAATCCAAAGAATGTAAATTGTGTTTCTATATTTCCTACTGAGAGCCCTGCGTTTGAAGAGAAGGGAAATTCTGCAAGTGTTTAAGTCGAACTGTAATTGCCTCTGGCTCTGAAGGCTCTAAATGACCCTGACAAATGACTTTCCTGTTTTAAATGAGGCTGTTTAGACTGAAAGCAACTGCTTTCTTCACAGAACTGTGGACTGAAGCCGCAGGGTGTGCCATTAAAACAGACCCTTAAAAACACAACCAGCCGCCACAGACACTAATGACATCCGAAACCAGACGAAAGACGAAGCGCGTCCCACCTTTATCAGCACATCTGATGTTCTCTGTGTTCTCGAAGTTTCTGCCGCAACACAATGATTGTATTGCCATGAACAGATCGTTACAGCCAGGCCACAGGAATCATACACGCATGATACATTTATTTTTGGAAGGATTACAGTATACTGTATGCAGTATTTACCCGTTTATACACTAAAATTACTAATTTAATTTAAACCCAGCAATTGCTTTAATCAGTTTGTGAATGTACTCTCCTTAAAGCAACTTGCAAATCGACAGTATCCACCTTATTTTTAACATAAGAGCGGGTGTGGCTATTTGTACATTGTACATTTAAAATGAATCCAGTGTCATTCGCTTACAGTTATTTTAGATGTACAAAACAGTTTATGTTGCTTGATATTGCAAACTGGTATTTTTACCATATTTTTTTAATGTATTGTCTTAATTATAAACACATTGGTTTGTTGTGCAAACAGTTTTACCGGTTACTGCGCTTTGTTATTCATCTAGTTATTTCTCTTTAACATCTCACACATTCACAGATAAACAGTTTACATTTGTGTTGCAAAAAAAGATGGATATGTTAAGGCAGAAACATGTGTCTTGTTGCTAAGAGACCCGGACCCACCCACTACTGACCCAGAGCCAAAGCCTGCCCAGTCTGACCAGTGCTGGTGGAGTTTCACATGGTTGAGTGGGGTTCCTTTCATCGTCATGCCCCTGAAGTCTGTACCTCCTTATGTGAACTCCTTGATTCCCTCCTACATTCAAGCCCTGTCTCCACCGTTGGTCCCGTTCAGTCCCAAGTCATCATCGCCACCATTGGTTCTGCCCAGTTCCAAGTCATTTAAGTTATCACTGGTCAAGCCGGTGTGTGGTGAACGCACTGAAGCCGTTGCTGCACACTGGTGGTGGTTGAGGAGAGATCCCTTGACATGATTGTAAATACTTTGTGTGTACAGTAGTACATATGAAAGAGCTATATAAATGCCTCATTCATTCATTCATTCATTCAACCCCGGACTCCACCATGGCCCTCCGACCCATCGGCTCCACCTTGGCTCAGCACTCCCTCAGCTCCACCATGGTCCGTCATCCCCCAGGCTCCCTCGTATCTCCGGCTTCATCTTGGCTCAGCACTCCCTCAGCTCCACCTCAGTCGGACAGGCTCCTGGCTCCACCTTGGCCCTCCGACCCATCGGCTACACCTTGGCTCAGCACTCCCTCAGCTCCACCATGGTCCGTCATCCCCCAGGCTCCCTCGTCCCTCCGGTTTCACCTTGGCTCAGCGCTCCCTCAGCTCCACCTTGGTCAGTCATCACCCTGGTTGCGCCATGGATATCCAGTCCTCTGGCTACACCTCTTCCCTCCACCCCTTCGGCTCCACTGGGTTCTTCTTTCCCTCTGGCTCCACCATTGTCCTCACTCCCACTGGCTCAACCCTGGTCTGCTGTCTTCGCCTCGGCTCTCCAATCTATCAGTGTCACTCCAGACATTCGACTCCTCTGCTCCGCCTGGGTCTCCACCTCCATCAGCTCCACCTCAGTCGGACCGGCTCCTGGCTCCACCTTGCCTTGCCTCTTCATCGGTTCCCCCGTGGGCCTTCGTCTTGGCGCTGCTCTGGATCACACTATGGCACGCACTCCTTCATCTCCTCCCTGGCTCTTCCCTCCCTCCACTCCCCCTTGGGCTGTTTTGTCAATCGGGAGCCGCTGTACGGGGGGAGGGGGGGGGGGGGGGGGGGTAACCTCTAGCCTCCAGCCTCCGAACCCTGGACTCCACCTCGGACCTCCAACCATTCAGCTCCACCTTGGTTCATCATCCCTCTGGCTTCACCTTGGTCAGTCATCACCCTGGTTACTCCATGGACTTACGCTCCTCTGGCTACACCTGTTCCCTCCACCCCTTCGGCTCCACTGGGCTCTTTCCCTCTGGCTCCTCCGTTGTCCTTACTCTCACTGGATCCATACCAAGTCAAGTCACCTTTATTTATATAGCGCTTTTTACAATACAGATTGTTTCAAAGCAGCTTTACAGTAATAACACAAACATAATGCAACAAAGTTTGTTTCCTGAAGAAAATAGCGTCATAGTGGACTATGATGCTATTTTCTTCAGGAAACAAACTTTGTTTGAGAAAAGTTCAGGGATATTTATTTTTTGTTGTAAACAAGTTATTAATTTAGTTAATTTATATATATAGCCGCTCTGGAGAAAACCGTGATATCATCGTCCAGCTCAGTTCAGTTCTCATATTATGGTGTGAATGCAGGAAGATCAAAATTATTGTTGAACAATAAATACAATAATTATTGTTGTCCCCAACTAAGCAAGCCAATGGCGACAAAGCCAACAATGTCAAGGAACCAAAACTCCATCAGGTGACAGAATGGAGAAAAAAACCTTGGGAGAAACCAGACTCAGTTGCTCAGTTCTCCTGGCCAACGAACGAACAGTGTATGATTATGATTCAGGCACCATTAGATTGGATTAGAACATTCAGAATAGAACAAGAGATGCCAGTCTGCCATCTCCGCCTCGGTCCTGCTAGCCTTCGGTCACACCTCTGCCCTCCAGTCCATCAGTGTCTACCCAGATCTTCGGCTCCTCGGCTCCGCCGGGGTCTCCACCTCAGTCGGGCTGACTCCTGGCTCCACCTTCCCTCCATCGGTTCCCCCGTGGGCCTTTGTCTTGGCACTGTTCTGGATCACACTATGACCCCGCACTCCTTCATCTAGCTCTTCTTTCCCTCCACTGCACTCCACTGTTCTGTCAGTCGGGAGCCGCCGTACAGGAGAAAGGAGGAATGTCACGGACTGCTTTTCCCATCATCCTCCCTGGCACTTAAGCACACACACCTAGCCCTCATCACCAGCACTATATAGAGCACACACACTCCCTCAGTCACTGTCTGACCTTGTCTGATGCTACAGATTACTTACCCTGCTACGTGCCTGCCAATCCCGCTTCAAAGTGAGTGCTTTAAATACGAGTTCAGCTAAAAGGTCTCATTTACCAACAAACATCACTGGGAAAGACAATGGGCCCTATCTTGCACTCAGCGCAATTGACTTTGTACACCGACGCATGTATCATTCCTATTTTGCACCCGACGCACAGCAGACTTTTCCCTCCACAGATGCACGTCAGTAAATTAGGGAATGAACTTGCGCTCCCGGGGGCGGTTCAGCGAAAAGAGGAGGCGTGTTCCGGCGCAAACGTTCCCTGGTGCTATTTTGCAGTTCCAGAAAACAATTCCGCCACAGACCAGGAAAAACCTAGTCTAAAGTCAGTGGCGCGTTCAGATGCTATTTTAAGGGCGCATGCTTGGCCATAATGTAGCGTGTGCACAACGCACATACACTTTGCTTCTCTACTCTACACAGATGCAGCAGTTGACATTTTTGCAAACCATACATAATTACAAGGAAAAATATTCCACATGAGGGAAATCATTGTTGTGTCCATGAAGATGTGAGAAAATAGGCATAAATCTAGCTTACAAATTTACCCAAATTATCATACGCTTGTTTAACTGAAGCTAATTTGGGTGTGTTTCTCCATCCCCAATGTCACTTCTCTGTGTTTTACGGCCCTGACGAGAACGTCGGTCTCCTCGGCTGTGAACCGCTGCTGGCACACGCCTGGCAAATCCGCCGTTATAATAGCAATCCGCCATGGAACAAGCGTGCCTGCTCTTAAAGGGAATGTGAGATGTCGCTCTGATTGGTTTATTTAACGTTACGCCCAAACCACACCTATGAGTAATGAAGCTACTTCAGACCAACACATTTTAGATTTGCGTCGGGCACAAGAGTCATTTATCCCGCCGGTATAATAGCAACAGCGCCCGAGACCCGCCAACAAAGTTACTTGCGTTTCGCGTTTGATACTTGCGTTTCAGATCGTTAAAATAGGGCCCCATATCTGAATGACGAGTTTACATAAGTTGATGCATTAGTTGCGTCCTGATGTTGTGATGCATTGTTGGCATTCTCTTAAATTCAAACATTGTTTGCATGCTGTAAAATTGATAAAGAACTTGTGCTCTGTTAAACTGCAAAAGACAGATTAACATTAAACTAGGTCAAACTAACAAAGGGCACTTTAAAATGAAAACTATGTTGCACCATTTTATTTTTTCATAAAAATGACAGATCAATGGTTTTGAGATCAGAAAAGTAATAAATAAATAACTCTGTTCTGGAAACAAGTGGCTAGAAAGTCATTTGCGCTGTATGATGTCCAGTAATAATGCTAATAAACCGAACACAGAATCCAGAGATAATATTGATGACAGAGACTACAGTATTAGTGAAGACTAAGCTCAGCCACGCACAAGACTGACTACATGATAGCGGGTGACGTGGAGTGGGAGTGTGTCTCTTAGAGATGCTATGAAATGTAAATGTTGCAATAACACTTGCATGTTTCTCTACTTCTCTTTTTGCAGACGACTGGAACAGAACGGCATCAAATCCATCCCTCCTGGAGCCTTCTCTCCTTATAAGAAACTGCGCCGAATGTGAGTTTGTAACACAGCTGAGAAAACCCAGCGCTGCTGTCATGTGTGCAACAGACGTATACAGACATTAGGCTTGCCGTAGATTCCTCACCGTGCTTTAGGTGGCCTACTCTTATTCATCCAGTTTAATCTGTCATATTCAATTCAAGTTTATTTGTATAGCGCTTTTCACAATACATATTGTTTCAAAGCAGCTTTACAGTATGAACAGGACAGAAGTCAGAGATGAGAGTGTCAATAAAGGCAGTGATATACAGCTGTAATATAGTATGTTCTGTGGTTAGTTAACGTCATGTATTCAGTAAAAGTCGTCATGAAATGAAAGTTGTGTAGGACTTTTCTCCTCTATTGTGTTGTAAATCTGAGCATAACGCTTCTGGAACAAGAACAAATGTGGGCGGGGCTTGATTGTGTCTGTGGGGAATTGATTGGATGGTTGGATGGTTGAGGTTTGCTATTGGCTGATCTCATGTGAGTGACAGGTTATAGCCACGCCCACATCATCAGAGAAGAGAAGAGATGCTGCAAGAGGAACTTATTCTGAATCAGTATTGATAGTGTTAAAATTTGCTTCTAACATGTTTGCTGAGCCATATAACTTCCTAAGAGAACATAAACCAGAACAATTTAAATAAAACATGTTTATGCGATTCTGGACTCTGGAGGATAATATCAGTGGATATTCATTTGATATCAAGAACTTGTTTATTCTGAAACGTCCTGTTCTGTTCGGCATCATGTATCATCTGATCCCAGCGATTGTTGAAAGTTAAGATGCGACTTTTACCCACAGTAAGGTTAATTTTACACTGCATGTTTTTTATAAGTTAAACAAAAACTTAATCTGAATAATGACACTATTGTAGAGCTGCTTTTTTTTTTTTTTTTTTGCTGAATTTTAATTTGTCACATATTTGATAAAGTTTGGATCGATTCTGTTATTTTCCTGCTTATGACTGTGAAGCTGCTTTGAAACAGTCTGTGTCGTATGAATAAATGTGTGTGGAGATCCTCAAGAAGCCGGTTTGCTGCTGTAAACCCCAGCGCTCTGCAGATTCTCATGCTGTCAGGAGTGTGTTCTCTCTGGCTGAGCTTGCGTGTGGTTTGATGGTTAGACCACAGGCTTATTAAAGTCTTCTCCGTGGCCTGTAATGCTGGCGTTCACTAATAGTCCTCACCACAGCCGGCTGGAGGTTCAGACCCGCTCGTTTACACTCCGACTGCATGAGCCAGCCCAGACTCAGCGGGACACTGGCGAACGCTCTCCACGTCTGAACCCAGTGTTTCTCTCTCTCTACAGAGATCTCAGCAACAACCAGATCTCGGAGATCGCTCCCGACGCCTTCCTGGGCCTGCGCTCACTGAACTCACTGTGAGTGTGTGTGTGTGTGAGTGTGTGTGTGTGTGTGTGTGTGTGTGTGTGTGTGAGTGTGTGTCTGTGTGTGTCTGTGTGTGTGTGTGTGTGTGTGTGTGTGTGTCTGTCTGTGTGTGTGTGTGTGTGTGTGTGTGTGTGTGTGTCTGTGTCTGTGTGAGTGTATGTGTATGTGTGTGTGTCTGTGTGCGTGTGTGAGTGTGAGTGTGTGTGTCTGTGTGTGTATGTGTGTGTGTGTGTGTGTGTGTGTGAGTGTGTGTGTCTGTGTGAGTGTATGTGTATGTCCGTGTGTGTGTCTGTGAGTGTGAGTGTGTGTGTGTGTGTGTGTGTGTGTGTGTGTCTGTGAGTGAGTGTGTGTGTGTGTGTGTGTGTGTATCTGTATGTCACAACGAGTGCTGTGATAGGTCATTTGTGGCTTATCTCATGCATATTAATCAGGCCATGCTGACTCTCTTGGTGTAAACTCATTAATATTCATGAGACAACCCTTCACCTCATCTAAACTTACTGTACATCACCCAGATGCTTTATTCTTGAATTCTCTAATTCGCTTTTGATTCTATTCCATCAAATTTTTGTAAATTAAAGAACTGGCTGCATTTTGTTCTCCTTAAATTCAGAATAAAAAGAAAATTCACCCGATCTGGGGCCGGTTGCAAAAGACTAGTCTTACAAGTAATCACGTGGGTTTTTTAACATCTTTTTTAGCCAGTTACATAAAAACGAAAATTGGTCTATTTTGATACTAAAAAGTAAGACTGATTTCATCGCAAATGTAATGCAAATAATTCACCTTTTCTTGTTTGAAATAACTTCAGATGGCAAAAAGTTCCCATTAAGTTATGAAAACGTTATGTCTCTGAACGTTCAAAAAGTTTTTTAAATGTTTTAAAAACCTTTTTTCTTGGAACATTCCATTGTATCATTCTTTAAACATTATGAGAAGGTTACTTTTGAATTTTCTCTGAACATTCCGCAACAAGTAACATTTAAAAAACGTTAGATGAACATCAAACTAAATCATTACAGAAAAAAAAACAAAAGTATAAATAAAGCTTTGAGGACATAATATATGTTATAATGCATTATATCTTTTCATAAATAATTGTGACCAAAGTTAAAATGCATTATATTTGTAGATTTCTTGTTACAGCTGAAATTGGTCATTTGTCATGTGTTTGAACATGTCGTCTAACAATGCACAAATTTGTAATATGTATGTGGTTATAATTTTTCATGATATACATTCCAAGGCATAATTTATGCATTCAAATACTCTTCACTGTAAACCCGAATTCAGTTACATCAATTTTTTTAAGTTAAGAAATTAAGTAAGTAAGTAGAACTTGCAGATTTTTATTTTGTACTCATACGTTTTAATTGCTCTTAACTTGAAATATTTGAGTAAGCTAATTCATACACAATTTAAGATTATCATGTAATCTCAATTTAAATATTTTTAGTAGTGGAAACTTGGCTTACTTTAAAGGATTAGTTTTTGCAAATTTTTGCTGATAATTTACTCACCCCGATGTCATCCAAGATATCCATGTCTTTCTTTCTTCAGTCGAAAAAGGTTTTTGAGGAAAACATTCCAGGATTTTTCTACACAGAATGGACTTCAATGGCAACCAACTATTCCAGTGTTCAAAGAAAGTTCAAATGTCCGTCTCAATGCAGCTTCAAAGTCTCGACACGATCCCAGTCGAGAAATACGGGTCTTATCTCGCGAAACGCTCTGTCATTTTTAGACTCTTATTGCTCTGCTGGATCGTGTCGAGACTTTGAAGCTGCACTGAGACGGACATTTGAACCTTCAAACCATTGATTGTCACTATATGGAGAAAATCCTGGAATGTTTTCCTCAAAAACCTTAATTTCTTTTCAACTGAAGAAAGAAAGACATGGATATCTTAGATGACATCGGGGTGAGTAAATTATCAGCAAAAATGTTTTTGAAAGTGAACTAATCCTTTAACTAGCTAATTTAATAAATGCTACCTTGCTAATTAGTAACAAAATTCTTTGATGGCATTAGCATAGCACAGCACTCGATGAATGAGTACAGCAATTTAAAACATTTAACATACACTGTTCTCAAGCTCATGCTCCACTCATCACATGATGGAAACCCCTCAAAAAACCCAACACAACAGAAACTCTTCGAAACTAGTATAACAAAACATTAAACACTAATAAATCTCCCACTCAACATTAATCTAAAAAAAACAAAAACAAAAACATAAATACGTAAAACACAAAAAAACATAAAACACTTAATTTTAGCATTTACTCTGCCTTTTAAGTGTCATGGCAAAGCATGCTGGGAAATAGAAATCCCAGCCCAGTTTCAGTTAAATTTAAGTTTGTCTAAATTAAAAGAAACAAGTTCATAGAACTTAAAATGTGTCAGTTTTGTGAAACTCAAAAGAAACAGAAAGTTTTAAATACTCATAAAATTGAATTTGATAGAACTAATTTGTATAATTTGAGTTAGAAATTAGAGCTCTACTCAAACCAAGCGTCAGGGTTCACGGTGATGATTTTCAGCAGTAAGGACTCGTGCTCATGCTCTAGTGCTGACTGTCTCTGTGATGCTCAGGGTTCTGTATGGAAACAAGATCACGGATCTTCCCAAAGGAGTGTTTGACGGACTCTACGCCCTCCAGCTGCTGTGAGTGTAACGGCTCTATGATGAAAACCAATGAAAACTGCTCACTGTTGTTGTGCATGATGTTGTTTCATCAGCGTCTCTCTCTCTCTCTTCCTCATGTGTTTCCAGGCTTTTGAATGCAAACAAGATCCACTGTCTTCGTGCAAACACCTTTACGGACCTGCAGAATCTCTCGCTGCTTTCTTTATACGACAACAAGATCCAGACGCTGGCCAAGGGCACCTTCACCTCACTGCGCGCGATACAGACCCTGTGAGCACACACACCTATACACTCTTAGCAAATCAATACACAACCTTTTTGCAATGCTTATTGATATCTAATGCATTTAAATTTAGTGTTTATATTTTTATAAAAACATGTTGATGTAGTCCTGTTAACTGTCACCCCCTTTGGCCTAAAGTTGGTCTCTTTTTACTCGGCAGATTATTGCAGAAGTGAAAAGCGCTTCATGAAATGTTACGTTTTACAAAAGAAAGTTTAAGAAATTACTGTATAGAAGTTTAAGTTTGTAAAGCAAATGTGCTCTACTAAACTTGATTTATGTTTTACCAAACATATATTTTACAAAATATTTTGCTATGAAATCAAAGCCATATCTAACCTAAAGTTGGTATCGCACAAATGTGGGTTTGTGTGAGGTTTTGTTTAGGCGCTCTACCAAAAACAGCCACCGGGTGACAAACACACTGATGCGTCCTCCTGTCACAAATTAATACATTTCTGTCACAATATCACTTCTATCACAAAACAGCGGCCAAATATGGAACCTTGAGTCTCAGACCTTTTCAACGATGTGTGTTTTGTCAAAATTATACAAAGAGTTGATTATGAAATAGTGCAGTAAATTGAGTGAAATTTCAAACGTGACTCCGCCCACTAGGGGGAGGAGCCTGCTAAAAGATTTAAAGCACTTAAAGGTGCAATGTGTGATATTTCTGAGGATCTATTGGCAGAAATGCAATATAAGATCCATAACTATGTTTTCAGTGGTGTATAAAGACCTTACTTAATGAACCGTTATGTTTGTATTACCTTAGAATGAGTCATTTATATCTACATAACCGCGGCCACCCCCTTCTATGAAGGTCGACATATCGTGACGTCATGTTTCTACCGTAGCCGACAGCGAACAAACAACGCTACAGAGCGCGTTTCGTCACTAACTTGAATGAGAAGCAGCAGAAAAAGACGCAGCAGAATACTCAGGTTGTCCCTGACTCTGCAAACGTGGAGAAAAACATGCTGTCTGAACGACGCCTCGGACATCGTAACGTTAGCTATTTCCCCTTACCTAGCTGCTTTGATGCTCTTATCCAGCTCTTATCTTATACTAACTAGCATGGAAACAGGCTATGGTAAAGTCAGTGAAGAAAAGACTAACACAATGATGAACAAGTAAAAATAATCGCAATAACATGTGGTTTTACTGAATAATTAAGTAAATATAATTTAATATAAAATATAATATAAAGAAACCTTATTGCTTGACTTGCTACTCTCTGCTGACTCAGACGACGACATCTTCCGATCCTACGTCGGCCACCGTAGCTTCTCATTCGAGTTTGCAGGATTGGCAGTGAGTGACTGACTGTTTGCAATTCGCAAATCTCACCACTAGATGCCGCTAAAAATCACACACTGCGCCTTTAAAATGTTTTTTGCAGGATGAATTTTCAGTGTTTAATCTTTCAAATCTAATTTATACAATATTTGATGGGGAAAAAAGGCATTAAAAAAGCAGAGGACAGTCTGATCCGACACCAAACAAACAGTTACTTTAGGTAATACCAGCCAAAGTAATCTGATAAGAGTAATGTAATCTTTTAGATTACACTTTTTAGGTAATGAATACAGTTGTGTAATTTGTAATCCATACCATTTACATTTCAGAAGTAATCCCACAATGTCCCGTAGATGATTTATGGTTCCAAACACACACACACACACAAATACTCTGAACATATTTAGAAAATTTCCAGCAAATTACAGATTCTCATCTAACAAAAATATGGGTTACACTTTATTTTAAGGTGTGATTGTTACAGTGTAATTATATATTTAAGTACTGAGTAATAATAATTAATTACATTACTATAGGGTTAGGGTAGGCTTAGGGTTTGGTTGAGGGTTAGTTGCATGTAGTTATGCATAATTTACTGTTATTACTATGGTAAGTACATGTAACATATATAACAAGGACACTGTAAAATAAAGTGTTACCAAAATATGTTCTAAGAACGATCTGCTAATAATGTTATCATTAAGTTATGAAAACGTTATTTCTGAATGTTCTCTGAACGTTCAAAACATCTTTTTTTTTTAAATGTTCTAACAAACGTTAAGGGAACCTTCCATCATTCTTCCAACATTATGGGAATGTTACTTTTAAATGTTCTTTGAACGATCTGAAACAAGCAGTAACAACAGAGGTTATGCATCAACGTCACTTTCCCGTGGGAACACACACACTCCCTCAGCCGGACTGAGTGGCAGAAGAGCTGAAATACATAAAGCACATTTGCCTGTGAACGCTTTATATAAATACAGTATAGGTCCAAATCCATGTGATCACTCATATCAGTGTTATATATATCATCATATCGTCCAGCCCTAAAACTTGTGTAGTTTTTTGTCAGTGTTTATTTAAGAACATCCAGTTATGCAGAATATAAGATAGTAAATATTTAATTGAGGAGTTATCAATACAATATATAACAATACAATATATAGGGTGTGATTTTACCCCATAATTCAACATATTGACACAAAATGATAACTGCAAATCCTCCTTTCTCTGGATCCAGTTGTTTCTGTGAATCGCAGCGATCCATTCACTTCTCTGTCCTGTATCTTTCTGCAGTCTGTGAAAATACACCTCAGATTTCTTGTCAAATATATTTATACAGTCAATCTCGAAGCTCTTTCCCGTTTTAGATGCGTTTTGTGTGTTTTTCACGGCATTCACGCCGAAAACTAACGCTGCCGCTCAGTGTAACAGTGTCGTCACACGCATAAACACATTCTGAGAGCGTTCCCTGTTAGCTGGGTTACAGATCGACTCATGCAAAGGTCAAAGTTCCCGCTGGATTGATGATATGGATGTTGTACATGAGGAACTGTGTGTTAGACAGGCCTGTGTCATAAGCTGAATGTGTGTGTGTTGTCCTCAGTCATCTGGCTCAGAACCCGTTCATCTGCGACTGTAACCTGAAGTGGCTGGCGGATTACCTGCGCTCCAACCCCATCGAGACCAGTGGTGCCCGCTGTACCAGCCCTCGCCGCCTCGCCAACAAGCGCATCGGGCAGATCAAGAGCAAGAAGTTCCGCTGCTCCGGTGAAACACACTGATCACTACACAACACACTGATCACTACACAACGCACTGATCACTGCACTACACTACACACTGATCACTGCACTACACACTGATCACTACACAACACACTGATCACTACACAACACATCACTGCACTAAACTACACACTGATCACTACACAACACAACACATCACTGCACTACACACTGATCACTGCACAACACATCACTGCACTAAACTACACACTGATCACTACACAACACACTGATCACTGCACAACACTACACACTGATCACTACACAACACACTGATCACTGCACTGCACTACACACTGATCACTGCACTAAACTACACACTGATCACTGCACTGCACTACACACTGATCACTACACAACACACTGATCACTGCACAACACTACACACTGATCACTACACAACACACTGATCACTGCACTGCACTACACACTGATCACTGCACTAAACTACACACTGATCACTGCACTGCACTACACACTGATCACTTTATTCCATGCCGTTGCGTACGTCTACTATATCATTTACGCATTTGGAAGACGCTTTTATCCAAAGCGACTTGCATTGCATTTCAAGGTTCACATTTACATTCTTATCAGTTCTTGCTTTCCCTGGGAATCAAACCCATGACCTTGCCGTTGCAAGCGCCAGCGCTCCACTGTTTGAGCTACAGGAAAGCTACATGGCTACATATCTTGATAGCAGTAGCACAGTAAAATCTTTTAAATGTTTTATGCTGTACTCAATGGAGTTGCACTACCGTATACATGCATACTACACAAGACGAGCCTATAGTAACACTTGAAACTCTTGAGATGCTGATTGGTGATTCTTGTCCTGTTGTGTCTCCATCACAGCCAAAGAGCAGTACGTCATCCCGGGTGAGTGTGTGTCCCGTTCACTGTACATCACACACAGCTTTTCTGAATAGTCTGTGTTTGCACAGGTGCTTTTATTCCAGTACACTGTTAAACATGTCTTTCAAAGAAGAAAATACTATTTCAGCTTTTCAACTTCACAATTTCACGTTCAACGTGTTACTTGCCGTTTCTTTGTAAATGTTTGTGAAATTGACCAACAATTTCGGTAACACTTTATTGTGATAGTCCACTTTAGACATTCTGCTTATAAATAACTACATCAACTAACTCTCATTAGAGTATTAGTAGAGTGTTAGGGTTAGTAGAATAAGTCTGAAGTGGACCAATGAAATAAAGTGTAACCACAATTTCTTTTTTAACAAAGTACACTCTTAGAATAAAAGGTTCTATGGGGTTCTAAATAGAACTGTAGGATTCTTGACTCAATTTTAAAGAAAATTTTATGCCAAAAAGGTAAATATCAGTAAAAAATGTCTTAAAGACCTCCTGTAGTCAATCATTTTATCCCTTAAAACTAGCGATTTCAAAGCGTGTTTTTGAGCGTGTTCACTGCAGTTTTAAGGAGAAAATACTCAGCAATGGAGTCGACTTATGAATTTACACATGGTTTGTCTTAAAGCACATTAAAAACACCACATAGACACATAAACTACATTAAAAGCTGGATTTTCACCACAGGGGGACTTTAAAATGATGGCATAATACTTTCATGTTTAATGGGTTATTTACATTTTTTCTACTGATAAAGTATGTTCACAAGCTGTTTAAATCATAACATTTAATTAAAAGAAAATAAATAATTAAAACTAAATGAATTGAAACTAAACCCATTAAGTGATTAAGGTATATAGTATATGAAGCGCCTGACAGAACCCTTTAATCAATCTTAAGATTGAAGAAATTTAAGTTTTGGAAGATCTTGTAATCAGTGTGTGTTAATTACTGAACACTAGTTAGAGAACAGCCTTGCTCTTCGGCACATGCAAACACTTCCTTTGTTAAAGCAGTCTGACATTTTCCTCAAGTTTCTTTTGGGCCTGAACCCAGAAATATGTGTTCGAGGAACGTTTTGCCGAAAACTTTATTTCTGAATATTCTCAGAATGTCTAGTTTTTTTTGAAAATCTTTTAAAAACATTTTGTGATTAAGTGAGCGTAAAAAACAAACGTTTTCTCTATTTTATCATTCCTCAAACAATATGGGAATGTTACTTATGAATGTTCTCTGAAAAAAAGTAGTAACATTTATAAAACACGTCCAACTAAAATGTCTCAAAAAGTGTATGTATAAATAAAGTTTTTGTGCTGCTAACGTTTTTGAGAACATTATTATTATTAACCCTCTGGTGCTCTTCGCATGTCGGTCAAAAATGACCGAAATTTATTTATTTATTTCAATGAAATGAATGTACTATATTTTAGTATAATGTTTTTATTTAATATTTAGTATTTTTAGGGGATTTTATGGTATTAAATTATATTTACGCAGTATTTATAATCCATTTATTCACTTTTTTAAGCATAGACCTGAAAATTACATTTCCAACTGTGGTAAATCTTGAACGCTTTAGAGCGACAGACTGAAGTTTGATCTCTTTTCAAAGACGACACTTGGCAGATTATTGCAGACGTGAAAAAAGTTTTAAAAAGTGAACTTAAAAAAAGTTCAGAATTTTAAGTGTATTGTTATGAAAAATGTGCAAAGTTGAAAAATGAAATATATATTTTCAAAAACATGTTGTACTCTTAATCTGTGAGAAAATCAAAGCCATAAATCTTAGCGATATCTCATAAAATGATCTTTCAGTGAGATGTTGTTCGGCTGCAGTACCAAACGCTTCCACTAGAGGAAACTCATCTCCATTCATTTCCAATGCGCTCATTTTTGACGGCGAGGAGCACAAGTGGGACTATTATTTACAGGACCATTTAACCTTTTCAAATCATGTCCATGATCTTTTTGTGTTCACACAGCAAGTGCCAAACCCTTTACCAAGTTTCGTACCATTCTGATGAAGAATTTTTTTATTTTTTTTTATAAAAATAAAAATGCAAAAATTTTCAGTCAAAAATAACCCAAGAGCACCAGATGTTAGACCAGATACCTGGAAGAACCTTTGTTTGTAACTTTGAGAGAGCGTTTCCGGTTGACAGAGTTGTTTTTGCTGCAGGAACGGAGGACACCCGTCTGAACAATGACTGTAATAATGACCCGGTCTGTCCCGCCAAGTGCCGCTGCGAGTCTAACGTAGTGGACTGTTCCAACCTGAGGCTGAGCCGCATCCCTGAACACATCCCAGCATCCACCACTGAACTGTAAGACGCCACCAGCCAATGCTTCTGATAAGAACGGACTCCAGAAGTCTGCTGGGTTTAATCTCACTTTCTTATGTTTTCTCAAGCCGTCTCAACAACAACGAGATCACGACGATAGAAGCCACGGGTGTCTTCAAGACGCTGTCTCACCTGAAGAAGATGTAAGTCCCGCTCAGGGTCGGGTATCGCTTCAATGTGATCGACTCCGTTTCTTCTCGATTCCTAATTTGGGTTCCGATAAAGTAAAAAAAAAAACCTTAGATATCGTTCACATTTAGTCTTATTGCAGGTGTAAAAGGTTTAAAAAACTAAAATAAATTTCAAGCATCAGTAAAGACTATTAATTAAAAAAGAACAAATAATCGCAACAAATAGATACAGCTGAACAAAGATATGATTGAAAGGTTCAGAAACTGTAATTAAATGTAAAATAACACTGCACTTTATAAATAAAATATACATTACAAATATAGTTACAAAAGTTATTCAGTCAAGAACAAGTGAATTTTCTCTTTGTCTTGTGTTGTTTGATTAGTGTTATTATAGAGCGGGAATATTAGTGTTATTATAGAGCGGGAATATTAGTGTTATTATAGAGCGGGAATATTAGTGTTATTATAGAGCGGGAATATTAGTGTTATTATAGAGCGGGAATATTATAGAGCGGGAATATTAGTGTTATTATAGAGCGGGAATATTAGTGTTATTATAGAGCGGGAATATTAGTGTTATTATAGAGCGGGAATATTATAGAGCGGGAATATGAGTGTTATTATAGAGCGGGAATATCAGTGTTATTATAGAGCGGGAATATCAGTGTTATCATAGAGCGGGAATATTATAGAGCGGGAATATTATAGAGCGGGAATATTAGTGTTATTATAGAGCGGGAATATTACAGTTATTATAGAGCGGGAATATCAGTGTTATTATAGAGCGGGAATATCAGTGTTATTATAGAGCGGGAATATGAGTGTTATTATAGAGCGGGAATATCAGTGTTATTATAGAGCGGGAATATTATAGAGCGGGAATATTATAGAGCGGGAATATCAGTGTTATTATAGAGCGGGAATATTATAGAGCGGGAATATCAGTGTTATTATAGAGCGGGAATATCAGTGTTATTATAGAGCGGGAATATTATAGAGCGGGAATATGAGTGTTATTATAGAGCGGGAATATCAGTGTTATTATAGAGCGGGAATATTATAGAGCGGGAATATGAGTGTTATTATAGAGCGGGAATATGAGTGTTATTATAGAGCGGGAATATCAGTGTTATTATAGAGCGGGAATATTACAGTTATTATAGAGCGGGAATATGAGTGTTATTATAGAGCGGGAATATGAGTGTTATTATAGAGCGGGAATATCAGTGTTATTATAGAGCGGGAATATTACAGTTATTATAGAGCGGGAATATGAGTGTTATTATAGAGCGGGAATATGAGTGTTATTATAGAGCGGGAATATCAGTGTTATTATAGAGCGGGAATATTACAGTTATTATAGAGCGGGAATATGAGTGTTATTATAGAGCGGGAATATTACAGTTATTATAGAGCGGGAATATGAGTGTTATTATAGAGTGGGAATATGAGTGTTATTATAGAGCGGGAATATCAGTGTTATTATAGAGCGGGAATATTACTGTTATTATAGAGCGGGAATATTATTGTTATTATAGAGCGGGAATATGAGTGTTATTATAGAGCGGGAATATGAGTGTTATTATAGAGCGGGAATATTACAGTTATTATAGAGCGGGAATATCAGTGTTATTATAGAGCGGGAATATCAGTGTTATTATAGAGCGGGAATATTACTGTTATTATAGAGCGGGAATATCAGTGTTATTATAGAGCGGGAATATCAGTGTTATTATAGAGCGGGAATATTACTGTTATTATAGAGCGGGAATATTATTGTTATTATAGAGCGGGAATATGAGTGTTATTATAGAGCGGGAATATTACAGTTATTATAGAGCGGGAAT
Source organism: Abramis brama (assembly GCF_963993115.1). Classification (NCBI taxonomy): domain Eukaryota; kingdom Metazoa; phylum Chordata; class Actinopteri; order Cypriniformes; family Leuciscidae; genus Abramis; species Abramis brama. Next base: position 34,083,753 of record NC_139981.1, on the reverse strand, counting down.
ATGAGTGTTATTATAGAGCGGGAATATGAGTGTTATTATAGAGCGGGAATATCAGTGTTATTATAGAGCGGGAATATGAGTGTTATTATAGAGCGGGAATATCAGTGTTATTATAGAGCGGGAATATGAGTGTTATTATAGAGCGGGAATATGAGTGTTATTATAGAGCGGGAATATCAGTGTTATTATAGAGCGGGAATATCAGTGTTATTATAGAGCGGGAATATGAGTGTTATTATAGAGCGGGAATATCAGTGTTATTATAGAGCGGGAATATCAGTGTTATTATAGAGCGGGAATATCAGTGTTATTATAGAGCGGGAATATCAGTGTTATTATAGAGCGGGAATATCAGTGTTATTATAGAGCGGGAATATGAGTGTTATTATAGAGCGGGAATATGAGTGTTATTATAGAGCGGGAATATGAGTGTTATTATAGAGCAGGAATATTAGTGCTGTCACTTTAAGAGCTGCACGGATAAAAATTTTCCAAAATACTTGATATTGATATCAAATACTTGATATAAGTTTTTCCAAAATATTTGATCCAAAACACTGTGACACACGCCTGCAACACAGAAAACAGTCTAAAGTCATACTGAAATGCTCACAAAAGAATTGATAAGAGGAATCGAAATTTTATTTTTATAACAAGTATCCGATCCCTGACCTCAAGTGTTCGATTCCCGACCCTACCGCTCTCATGTCTGTCCGTGTCACTGGTTGTGATTCTTTACTAATGTTCCCCTTCGATCCGCAGAAACCTGAGCAACAATAAGATCTCTGAGATCGAGGACGGCGCGTTTGAAGGGGCGTCTTCGGTCAGTGAGCTGCACCTGACGGCCAACCAGCTGGACGCGGCTCACAGTGGGATGTTCCGGGGTCTGGACGGCCTGCGCATGCTGTGAGCTTCACTCATACACTGTCATAATGCAGCATTTTCAGTATTTTATTTTCATGGTCCCTTTTGAACGTGCTGTTGACTATAAGTAACTTTGCAACTACATGTCCACTAACTCTCATTAGAGTATTAGTAGACTGCCTGCTTAATATCTGCAAACTCTTTATTGTGACGGTCCTCCAACAGACACTCTACTGACTATAAGTCATTTTGCAACTACATGTCAACTTATTCTAACCCTAACCCTACCAGTCTATTAATGCGTAACTAACACTCTAATGAGAGCTAGTAGACATGTAGGTGTAATGTTACTTCCAGACAACAGATTGTGTTAAAGGGACCATCAAAATAAAGTGAAACCGCATGTTCTTCATCTGAGTTCATCCGCATGCTCTGTGTTTTCCAGAATGCTTCGGAACAATCGCATCGGCTGCATTCACAACAACAGCTTCACGGGCTTGCACAACGTGCGTCTGCTGTCCCTGTACGACAACACGCTGAGCACCATCACCCCGGGAGCCTTCGACACGCTGCAGAGCCTCTCCACCCTGTACGGACAAACCGCCGTTAGCATGAGCTGATGGACACACACACGTTAGCATGAGCTGATAGAGACACGCACGTTAGCATGAGCTGATAGACACACGTTTCCTCAAACCAGTAACTTGAGCTGGGAACGATGGCAGGGAACGTTATGAACAAACGTTCTTCCAGTAACGTTAATAGAACGTTCGTTCAAAGTTATCTGGCCTTTAATAATGTTCTCAAAGCATTAGCACAAAAACTTTATTTATACATTTGTTTATACATATTTATTCTACTTGTTTCGGAACGTTCAGAGAATATTCAAAAGTAACATTCCCATAATATTTGCAAAATGAAATGTTCCTTTAAAGGAGTAGTTCACTTCAGAGTTAAAGTTTCCTGATGATTCACTCTCCCCCTCGTCCTCCAAGATGTTCACGTCTTTCTTTCTTCAGTGGAAAAGAAATGAAGGTTTTTGAGGAAAACATTCCAGGATGTTTCTCCATATAGTGTCTTCAATGGGGTCCAACGGGTCGAAGGTCCAGATGTGAGTTTCAGTGCAGCTTCAAAGTCTCGACACGATCCAGCCGAGGAATAAGAGTCTCATCTAGACAAACCAGCGGACATTTTAGAACAAAATAAACATTTATAAACTTTTTAACCACAAATGCTGGTCTTGCACTAGCTGAGATGAGACACACATTACGTAATCAGGTTGAAAGGTCAAGCGTGACGTAGGAGGAAGAACAGATCCAGTGTTTACAAAGCCAACGTCCAAAGACTAAGACAAACGGCATTTACAAAAAAATTAAAAGGTAAAACAACGATGTCGGATGATTTTGAAGTTGAGAATGAGATGAATGAGTTTTTCTGAACCGGAACACGCGTGACCTTTCAACCTGATTGCATAATGCGTGTCGCATCACAGCTAGTGCAAGACCAGCATTTGTGGTTAAAAAGTATATAAATGTAACATTTTTTTTGACCGATGGTTTGTCTAGATGAGACTCTTATTCCTCGGCTGGATCGTGTCGAGACTTTGAACCTTTGGATGCTATGTATCCAGGGTCGCTATATAACGGAATTTTATTCATTCCATTCCCAAAATTGGCCAGTACTCTCGCAAAAATGCCAAAGTTAGCTCACTTATTTTAAGAAAGGCACACATAAAAAAACACATTTACCCCCAAACCCCGATCGCCAGCTGGTAAAGTCATTGCATCACTGCAGCTCGAATCATTCCCCCATTCAAAGAGATGAAACTCTAAGAGGCGTTTCAAAGATGGCCGCCGAGTGACATGACTTGCCTTATAGGGGCTTTGGTTTGGTCCTGCAGACGAGGCTGATTAATATCTGTGTGTGTGTGTGTGTGTGTGTGTGTGTGTGTGTGTGTGTGTGTGTGTGTGTGTGTGTGTGTGTGTGGCAGAAACCTGCTGGCCAACCCGTTCAACTGTGACTGCCGCCTGTCCTGGCTGAGCGTCTGGCTGAGGAACCGCAAGATCGTGACAGGGAACCCTCGCTGCCAGCGGCCCGCCTTCCTCAAGGAGATTCCCCTGCAGGACGTCGCTCTGCCAGACTTCCGCTGCGAAGACGGTGGGATCTACTGTCAAACCAACATCTATTCAGACACCTTCAACATTTCTCACATTATCACAGTTAGCTCCGTCCTTCTGTTAGACTGTCTCACACATGAATTATGTTGAATATCTGTCAGCTGTTAAATTTAACTACACAATTAGATAATACCAGTTTAGCTCAACCAATCACCAAGCAATGCTTCATTTTGTTCAGTCTGTGTGTAAAAAGAGCATTAGCAATTAAAGAAAACACACTTCAGCAAAACATGATCAAGTCAAAGTGTCCGAATCATTTTTGCTCCCAAATGTGTATAAATGTCACTGGTAGTCGCTGTATGAAGAGTGTTTGGGTTTAATATGTCACAGTTTACTTTATTTTGCTCTTACATACCTGAACTATAGTGTCCTGATCACACTAGTGAAAAAAATCAAAAATAATATCTGGTGTCTGAATAATTTTTGGTTTGAGTGTAATCCAGGGAAGTGTGTGTGTGTATCCGCAGTGTTGTGCGAGTGCTAACGCTGGTGTTTCCCTCAGATCACGAGGAGGCGAGCTGCTCTCCGCCGGTCCAGTGTCCCAGCGAGTGCTCCTGTCTGGAGTCGGTGGTGCGCTGCAGCAACAAGCACCTGCACCTCTTACCCAAAGGCATTCCTCGCAACGTCACCGAGCTGTGAGTCTGCGCCACAGTGAGCCACAACCATTACACCGCGCGTCCTAGCCAAGCGGCAACCTTACAGTCTCTCTTCAGTCCAACACGGAAGTGACTTAAACTGCAGTTCATCGACTGGCCACTAGAGACCGGCTGCAGAAGAGACTCAATCCCATAAAACCCCATGTTAAAATGCCCAACTTTACAGCGGAAAAACATGTTTACAGTCTGGTACAAAAAGTGGCTTTGGTCTATATAGGTAATGTTGCCCTTCATGACGACTGTGAGGGGGTGAATTTCTTTTATAACTCATCTGTTTAAATTAAGCCTTATAGTTCTGCATAATTAAGGGCGTGGCCACTTGAGTGAATGGTGGATTGCCGCTGATGTCACTACTAGCCGTTTGTCTGCTGTCTGTTAGCGTCACGTCACCTCAGCTAATCCGACTCGCTGCACATTTTCGTTTATCCGGGAGTGACGCGCGGCCAAGATGGCGACGGCCGGCTCCGCCCACTTTGGGCTTCAGAAATGCTCTTCAGAAACACTACAGGTGACATCACACACACTACGTCCATTTTTTTTACAGTCTGTGGTCCTAACCAGAAGGACCTGGCTGTAGTTGCACACTCAATCTGATTGGCTCGGTCATCTTTCATAGGCATACATGATAGGAAATGTAGTCTTTAATATAATGTACAGACAATACAACGTTAGCCTACAATTATGAAATTATGATTTGAACGACATATACTCCGTCCTACACCGACCACGAACACATCATGTTTGCCTATGAAAGACGATCGAGCCAATCAGAGGAGGTATGGGTAGGTATGGGTCTGCTGCAGCCAGGTGTACTTGACATCAAGTGACAAATTCACAGCCAATCAGAGCATATGTCATGTTAATGTGTATCAAGATGAGAACCAATGAGATTTCACAGTGGGCGGAGCTACTCGGATTAGAAAATTTTACTTATTTTTCTTTATTTATTTACTTGTTTGTTTAATTAATCAGGGACAATTCACATTAATAATACATGAAAAAAGCAAGATTTAGCCAAATTTAGCTCATTTTCATCCGCAGTCCCTCTTAAATTTAGGCCTAAATATTTTTTTGAGTATTGTTGCTCGTTACAAAAACTCTTTAATGTAAGAATGTAAGTTAATATTGAATGGACCAGAGCTGACATGAACTAACAATGAACAAAATAGCGTGACCTGAACGGGACCTGATGGAAGTGTTCTGGTCCCGGATGAAGCGGTTTGAGTGTGTGTGTGTAATGAGTGTGTTTTAGAGTGGGAGTGACACACATCAGACGCCTGTCGTCCCTCAGAGCGTGAAAACCTCTCATTTACTCGCGCTCTCACTGACAGTAGAGCCGTCCAGGTGTGCCGATCCAACAGCCCGTCATTAGACCTCCGGCTCCAGCTGTGGAGAGGCTCACACACACACACACACACACACACACACACACACACACACAAACACACAGACACACACACACACACACACTCACACTCACACACACACACACACACACACAGACACACACACACACACACACGCAGACTAATAACTCTCTCACACACGCACACACACACACACTTTATATACTGAAAAAATATTTATATGTATTTATTTTAAATGTTTTCCCTCCATCATAAACGAGTGTGTCTCGAGCGTCAGACGAAACACAGTAAACGCTGTCGTGTTCTCCGGCGTTCGGATGCTGGTGTTCGGGAACACACTCGTGTGTGTGAGACGCTTCTGGAGGGAATTACACCAATTCATTCTGATCACACACTTCGACTCCGTCGTTTCAGAAACACCAAACTAACATTAGAGATGCTGCGACGCCATTGGTCCACTGGTTACTCCAGTTATCCAATCACAGCTGACGCTGAGGCAAAGTCACATGAGTTTGGGGGATTCACTCTGTTAATGTGTTTCCATCGTAGTTTATGCGCATCAAGTTTGTCGGGTAAAAACAAGAGTTTATTGATGCAATTGAATTGTAGCCGTTATGTTTTATACGTAGAGTTGCATTTAAACTGTTTAATGATGCAACACCAACTAAAACAAACATTTAGTAGTGAGTGAGACTGTGTGAGAAACAGCTGCAGTAATGTTCTTCGAATGGTTTTGTGTCGGCAGGTACCTGGACGGAAACCAGTTCAGTGCGGTGCCAAAGGAGCTGTCCAACTTCAAAAACCTGCAGCTAGTGTATGTCTCTCTCTCTCTCCCTCTCTGTCTCTCTCTCTCTCCCTCTCTCTCTCTCCCTCTCTCTCTCTGTCTCTCTCTCTCTGTCTCTCTCTCTCTGTCTCTCTCTCCCTCTCTCTCTCTCTCTCTCTCCCTCTCTCCCTCTCTCTCTCTCATTATAAGATAATAATATGATGTAAGCTGTCGTCTTCAGTGCCGTTCATCCGCTGGTTTGATGATCTTTTGTTTCAGAGACCTGAGTAACAACAAAATCAGTTCCTTGACCAACTCTTCGTTCTCCAACATGAGTCAGCTCACTACCCTGTACGTCATGAACCACATTAATGTCATGCTGAATCTCAGCTGTGAAAGTCAAATCTGATTGGAGGATGTGTGTGATCTTGTCCTGCAGGATCCTGAGCTACAACGCTCTTCGCTGTATCCCGACTCTGGCCTTCGGGGGTCTCCGGTCTCTCCGCCTGCTGTACGTATCTCTGTATCACTGGCACTAAAGACACTTTACACTGTCTCCAACACTCATGTACGACTGATGCACTTCAGCTCTAGTGTCAAACTTACCATCCACTGATCCGACTGAACTATGAACAACTCCAACTGAACTGAGCTGAATAACAACACTATTGTCTTCTGTTTTATAGCTGAATCAAATTCATTCAAAACTGATCAATTTTGTAACATTAACAATGTTATTGAACTAAACTGAATCAACAGTGAACTGATCTTGGCTCGAGGTCATAGTGCAAAGGACCCTAGGTTGATTTTACTCCGAACCGTCCATTTAACCAAGGTGTGGGAACCCTGATTTAATATTTTGTATTTTTAGGGGGGTTTATGGTACTAAATTATATTTACATATTTATAATCCATTTATTCACTTTTTGAGCATAGATCTGAAAATTCAATTTCCAACTTAAATGGGACATATCACGAAAAATCAGACTTTTTCCCATATTTAAGTGCTATAATCGGGTCCCCCGTGCTTCTACCAACCCTGAAAACGTGAAAAGTGAAACTCAGTAACTTTGTTTTACTGAGCCTTTCTCTGCAAGCATGACGAAAAATAAGCCGATCAGATTTCGCTCTCCTTCTGACGTATGAAGAGGATCTTATTATAATATTGCCAGCTCTTAATCTGCTCGTTTACACACACCAGCCGACATTTGGTTCCACAAGCGACAACAGAGACCAGTTCTAACGCAACGGCAAAAGATCAAAACTTTCTCAGCTTGTGGAAGAGCTGTTTGTGATGAGCTTTGATTCATCATGTGACTCTCATCTCCACTGTGATTGGTGGCTGTCAGTGTATTACAGTGGTACAAAACAGATATTAGTGCTACAATATGTCGGTAAATTAACGTTATATCAGATAATGAAATACGTTTTTTTTACTGTAAATTTAAGTTAAGTCTGTAAAACCTGAAATTTTGCGGTAAATTTCTGGCAACCACAGCGGCCATTTTTTTAACCGTAAATTTTACTGAATTGTTTTTCCCAGTGCAGTGTAAGATGTCTGATGTTCTCTAGCGTGTTTCTGTCTCGTGTGGTTCTCAGGTCTCTGCATGGCAATGACATCTCAGAGCTGCCTGATGGGATCTTCACCGACGCTGCGTCACTGTCACATCTGTGAGTAAAGAGACACACACACACTGCGTCATCTGATGGATTTGAGCACTGTAACACTGATAGTGCTGAACACACTGGCTTTAAAATCAGCAGAAACCGAAAAGTCTTTTACATCTGCTTTGCCTTAAAGGGATAGTTCACCCAAAAATTAAAATTAGCCCATGATTTACTCACCATCAAGTCATTCTAGGTGTGTATGACATTCTTCTTTCAGACGAATATAATCAGAGTTATAATAAAAAATGTCTTGGCTCTTCCAAGCTTTATAATGGCAGTGAATGGCTGTTTCTGTTTTGAAACCCATAAAAGTGCATCAATCCATCATAAAAGTGCATCTATTATAAAAGTGCATCTATCCTTCATAAAAGTGCATCTATCCATCATAAAAGTGCATCTATTATAAAAGTGCATCTATTATAAAAGTGCATCTATCATCATAAAAGTGCATCGATCCATCATAAAAGTGCATCTATCATCATAAAAGTGCATCGATCCATCATAAAAGTGCATCGATCCATCATAAAAGTGCATCTATCCATCATAAAAGTGCATCTATCCATCATAAAAGTGCATCGATCCATAATAAAAGTGCATCTATCCATCATAAAAGTGCATTTTCCATCATAAAAGTGCATCTATCCATCATAAAAGTGCATCTATCCATCATAAAGTGCATCTATCCATAATAAAAGTGCATCTATCCATAATAAAAGTGCATCTATCCATCATAAAAGTGCATCTATCCATCATAAAAGTGCATCTATCCATCATAAAAGTGCATCTATCCATCATAAAAGTGCATCGATCCATCATAAAAGTGCATCTGTCCATCATAAAAGTGCATCTATCCATCATAAAAGTGCATATGTATGCATCTGCATCTGTCTGGATAGATGCACTTTTATGGACTTCAAAACAGAAATGGCCATTATAAAGCTTGGAAGAGCCAGGACATTTTTTATTATAACTCTGATTATATTCGTCTTAAAGAAGAATGTCATACACACCTAGAATGACTTCAGGGTGAGTAAATCATGGGCTAATTTGAAGTTTTGGGTGAACTATCCCTTTAAGCTGCAGTTTAGAGCGGTGTAAACACACACCAGGGTTCAGTCCGTCTGTCTTCAGATCCATTAAACATCTTCACGTCACTGCGTCTCTTCTGTGTGACCTGGAGGACGAGTGTAACCCTGCGTGTCCCTCTGCACACACGTGTGCTGTTATAACAGCTCTTACATCTTATAGGATGAAGCTGACGGAAAGCAGTCGATACACACACGTCTCTCACACACACGTCTCTCACACACATCACTTGAATACTGGCGATGGGTGATTTCTGATTAAATAGCCTAGTTAGTTAGTCTAATGTGTAATGAGCTGAAACATAAACATAACATTTCTGTTGCTTGAAATAAAATTAACTGTTACTGAAATAACATATCAGAAATATAAAATATAGTTCACCCTATAAAACCTGTACTAAAATCCATTTATCTTTGGATCACAAATTAAGATATTTTTGTATGTTATATTTTGACACGATATTGATGACAGAATTTAGATTTTTTTTTTTTTTTGGGTGAACAGTCCCTTTAAATCAGTAACGCAGCCTCTGGGGACGTTTCTTTATTTAGAGGAGTTGAATAGAATTGAAACTCTTTGTTTGGCCACTGCAGCAGTTTATGGTCCGGACCTGCAGCGCCATCTAGCCGTGATGATGCAGTAATACACCCTCGATGAAACGTGCATTCAGACATTTATCTTTTCATGAAATACATATTGGGGTTTATTAGAGATGTAATACTCCAGCCAGTAAGCCTGCTCGACCAGTTACCAAAGAAGCATGTGGATATTATCTATACAAATAAGATTTTCTTATCAAAGTGCTAAAATGTTGAAGTATAAAGCCAAAGTATTACAGAAATTCAACACAGAAAATGCCAGTCCCTCCTCATTAGATTGACTCTCTGATTGGTGGGATTTTCTGTACAGCATCATGGGTAATGTAGTTTTTCACCACAAATTCTGCTGTTAAACATGATTATTTAAAAAAAAAAAGAAGCAAGCTAAAATCATGCGGATTGGAGACTTCAACCGAAGCAGATTCCATCGATTATCAACTGCGTAGTTCACAGTAGGGCTGTCTTTAAAGGGTTAAAAATCAATTTCCCGATGAAGAAAATGAATGGAGTTTTTACTTTCGAGACCAGACTGTTAGATCGAAGTTCGGTGCATGTTCATGCTAACGGGTGACAGGAACAATGACGAGGGGCTGTGCTCATTAATGCTTGTTCTGTGTGATAGACACAGACAGGTTTTGTTCAAATACACGCTTTCAAAAGCATCTCATTTTGCACTGGGTTGCTGCTGGTTTGACTGGAGCGTGTGTGTGTGTGTGTGTGTGTGTGTGTTCTCAGGGCCATCGGTGCGAACCCCCTGTACTGCGACTGCCGCCTGCGCTGGCTCTCCGACTGGGTGAAGACCGGATACAAGGAGCCTGGGATCGCGCGCTGTGTCGGGCCGCACGGCATGCTGGGAAAACTGCTGCTCACCACGCCGGCCAAGAGGTTCGAGTGCCAAGGTGAGATCAGGGGAGTGAAGGATCCGTCAGTGTCGAGAGCGGTGATATTTCCCTATCACTGAGGATATTATGATTTTTATTGATATTTTTAATTTATTTTTATTTTCATTTTAAATTTAGTTGTGTTTTTGCCCTTTTTTATAATTTTTTATGTCTATATAGTTTTTATTCATTTTTATTTAATTTTTATTTGAGTACATCAACTTAAAATGAACATGAAAAATTTCAGGTAACAACGTTTTGTTACTAAAAGTTAAAGATAAATCCATGAAGCTGGGTTATAAAGATGGTTATGATGGGTTAAACCACAAACTCTCAAACTTTTATCTTTTATTTTTATATCTCGTTTATATATATAAATATATATACAATCTTCCAACCACACAGTATAATTATTTCTTTCTTATAATAATTCATATTATTGTATATTGCATATTATTGGATAAAAGTTTATAGTTCAGATATAAACACTGATGTCTACAGTAGTGATCAAAATACAGTAAATCACCTTTTGAAAGTAACGTGACGCTTCAAATAAAGATTATTTTGGACCAGATGAAAGAAAGGCTCAAAAGCAGCGTGTGGCGAGTGAAGACTGGACTGGCTTGTCGTGCTCACCAGCCTCATAATAGACCTGAGACAGAAGTCCAGAGGGGTGTTTGTGCCCAGGTCTGTGGGGGTGTGCCCAGGTCTGTGGGGGTGTGCCCAGGTCTGTGGGGGTGTGCCCAGGTCTGTGGGGGTGTGCCCAGGTCTGTGGGGGTGTGCCCCTTTGGGACGAGGCATGTCAGATACATCAATCAGCTCCTACCAGACACCCTCACAAAACCTCTGTATCATCACGCCACCTCTGGTGATTCGGGGGCAGCGGTTTCCAGTGAAATGTTGGAGACCCCAATGAAAATTGGTACCCCTTTAAATAGACTTTGGCAGCGTGAAAGCTACTGCCGGGGATCGCTCTTTGGGTCCTAAAGCCAGTAGAAAGGAACACACCGCCGTCCTCATTTTAATGGCGTGGTTCCCACTACCGTAACACCGGAGTAGGCGCAAGATAATCTCTTCTGGACAAAGGGGCCATAGAGCATGTCCCCCCCCGCCCCCCCCCCCCCCCCCCCAGGCTAGAAGAGCCAGGCTATTACAGTCGATAAATTGCAAGGCGGACTGTGCAAGGTCAGGACAAGTTCCTGTTTTCCAGATTTACACCCTTGAGAGCGGGTTTGGAAAGGGTTTTTTTTATGAAGTTGAGGTGACCTCTTTGCCTTCTCAAGGAACAGTGTAATGTCCCCTCTTGCTCTCTCTAAATCACCATGCTCTTAGGAGTCCTGGTCAAGGTTCGTCATCAAGGGGCCTTGCCTCTTACTTGATAGCGCTGAACAGAGTTTGGTTCTCGGAAATGATATCTCTCCTCGACAACTCGCACTGGGCGATACCGAACAGGAGGACCTTCAGTCTCTAACGCAGGGAATAATATCGTTGTGGAGTTGTGGAATCTTCATCTAACGGACACTGGGTTTTCAGCTGATGTCTCAGAGACCACTCTCAGTGCTAGGGCTCCCTCCACTAGAGGAAGTTATGACAGTACATGGGGTGTCTTTGAAACGTGGTGCACTGCACGTAATGCAGATCCAGTAAACTGCCAGATCGCTTCAGTCCTGGACTTCCTGTGTTTATGTGGCCGCTTTATCGGCTTGCCACGCCTGGATTGATGGGGAGCCCCTTGGGAAGCGTCCTCTGCTCGCCCACTGAGGCCTTCAAGGGACTTAGCTTTAGTCTTAGCTTTAGTCCTTGAGGGTCTGGTTGAGACGCCCTTTGAACCTCTTGAGTCGGTGGCTGACAAGCTTCTGACTTTAAAGATGGTTTTTCTTATGGCTATCACTTCTTTGAAAACAATTGGAGATTTGCAGGCTTTGATGGTCTCGCCATCCTGCCTATAACCAGAGCGTTATTCTCTATATCAGTGTCACTGTTTCTGAAATCTTGAGTTTTCACACTTCACAATATTCCTCATTATAATAATTCATATGCAGAATAAAGGGGCGGGGCCTGGTTGAGTTAGTTAGTAGTGTGTTAAACTGGTGGTTATGGTAAGGGGCGGGACATTTCCCAAACACACTTGAAGCGCTCGACCAATCACAACACACTGCTCCAGCCGACCAATCAGAGCACAGTGTGCTTTTCAGAAGGAGGGGCTTCATAGAGACAGGAAGTAAACAGAGCGTTACTGACAGACTGGGAAGAGAGGAGCCGCAACAATGGAGAATATGAGGGAAATAATCAACATTCAAGCAGGAAAACCATTGAAAACCAAAAATAATGATATTTGCGGGACTTGTTGTGTCTGTGTGCGCAGGTGAAGTGGACACTGCGATACTAGCGAAGTGTAACCCGTGCATGTCCAGCCCCTGTCTGAACCACGGCAGCTGCGAGGCGGACCAGACGGACGGACACAGGTGCATCTGTCCTGAGGGATTCAAGGTGAGCGCACATAACACGTGACCAATGAGAACGCTGACAGACGGACGTGAAACGCTCATGCATTTCCTTTCACGTACAGGGCAAGAACTGTGAGACTGTGATCAACGCTTGTGTCAGTGAGCCGTGTAAGAACGGAGGAACGTGCCACATGTCCGGAGAAGAGGAAGGCTACAGGTGAACTATCCAGCTCACATTTTCTTATCGTTTAAAAACGTGTGGATTAGCTGAAAGCATGCAACAAAATATTATTTATTGTAGTAAATTCATCATGTTTTCATTTTAAAACAATTGTGTCCGTACAGCACTGCGTTACAGCTAAATTACTTGTTCGGAAAATTATATCACAGTATAAAAATTTAAACTCTGACTCAATGGAATCAGTTCCTCGACTTCATCAACCATTGATTTTACATCAAAACGGGATTGCAGTTGCAAAATTAATTTTAAAAAAATTCCAACACAAAGCCTTTAAAGTCCCCTGTGGTGAAAATCCAGCTTTTAATGTTGTTTATGTGTATATGTGGTGTTTTTAATATGCTTTAAGACAAACCATGTGTAAATTCATAAGTCGACAGCATTGCTGAGTATTTCCTCCTTAAAACTGCAGTGAACCAAAGACAGTCTCAAAAACACGCTTTGAAATCGCTGGTGTTTCTGACGTCACAAACTACCTTGTAACCAATCAGATCAACATGTGATCGTCAACCAGTGGATCTCTGAGCTGAGGGAGTGAGTGGAGGCGGGGCTCATTTGCATAATCATAGAACCGCGCATACTAAATGAGGCAAGGGTGTTGAGTTACATTCAAGATATTTTAAGGCATGAAAAAAAAATTCAAGGAAAAAAACACTTAAATATATGTAATTTTAGTGATCAAAGATGAGTTTTAAGTGATACAATTATTGACTACAGGGTGACTTTAAATTTACAGTTCTACAGTTACTGAATGTTATTTATTTAGGTAGGATAAATGTATGTAACGCATGATATAGTGTGTCAGTGTCCGAATTCCCTGCTTCAACAACAAGGAGAGTGGATTATTCCTGTAGGATCGAGCTGGACTCCAGGGCTCTTCAGAGTCGAGGAATCCACTCTTTTTCACCTCTTGCTTGTAAAATAAGCTGCAAAAACACACTGTGATTTGATGTCTTATATTTGATATTTTGGGTGAAATATGATGAGGACTTCTTCATGAAATTCATTCCCACAGTGCTTCGAAAGCTTGATCCCCAATTAAAACAATGTGTTTGTGTTTTCTCAGCTGTTCGTGTGCTGCAGGCTTTGAAGGTCCCGCGTGTGACACTGACACTGACGAGTGTGAAGATAACGACTGTCAGAACGGAGCGACCTGCATAGACGGGATCAACAATTACACATGTTTATGTGCCCCTTTTTACACAGGTACATGTTACGGCCCCAATATACTCACTGCGAAGGGGTAAAAAGAAAGTTTGAAACACCTTTGCTGTGATAAACTGTTAGAAAACACCCTGACTCCGCCCACATTTCTCTTAGCGAACATCTTGACTCTGCCCACATTTAGATGAATGAGTAAACATGAGCTGCTCTTTCCTCTCAATAACAGAATAAACACACAATAACAATGAGAAAACAGCAGTTCAGAAAGCATCTGATTATAGTGATGTGGAGATGTGTGTTCCAGCTCTGAGATTCAGATCTACAGTCACGTCGCGTTTACTCATACAGCACTTTATACAATAGATTGATTTTAAGCAGCAGCTTTACAGTATTAACCCTCTGGGGACCACAAACGCGCCCGCGCGTTTCGCTCGTTTTTTTTTTTTAGCAATGAAAATAAACACTAAATGCTCTGTTAATTTTGATCTTTCATTTTCGTGTAATACATCAATCGATCCTGTTCAGTTTCTATTTTTTTTCTGTATACTCACAATAAAAATAAAGTGTTTTGCTTTTTGACAAATAAAGAAAAATTAACATGATGCGATTTCTGCCTTCTCTCTGTCAGTAAACTCCCATTTGAAACGCGTTCGAAAATGATCTATAACTCCGCGAAAATTCAGTCAAACAGGCAAACAGACCCACGGGCATAAAGCTTGAGATCGCATCTTTTAAATGAAGTCATTTATATAAAAAACAAATATTCTCAGCTTCTGTAATCTGTATAAAAAGAGAGCGACTCCTGTCGAGCTCATTAGGAGCTCATTCACAGTAATGTGACCACTCCCCGGAGAGCGCGTGCTATTCAAACGCAAATTCTGAGAACTATTTCAGAGCTGTGAAACGCCCACATCAGCTGTAAACAAAGCGCGTCGCGACTCCTCGCGAGTGAGACATTATAGCCTACCTTATGGAGAAAAGATCCCTCAGAACAGTGCTGATGAGGAGCAATATCTCCTGAAATGAGGAGCAGATTCCGCTGAGGAGTGAGGTAGGCTGTTTTCTTTTCTCACGTGTGGAATAACGTTATGGAATAACGTTAGTGTAGGCCTATGTAAACCGCAAAAAGATGAATCGCATTTCTATAATATGACTCGCCTTTCTGTGAGATGAATGAAGGGGATATATTTGTAAAGACTGTTTAGCCTAAATATGAATCGCGCGTCTGTGTGTGAAAGAATAAACTGCTTTGCTATAGCCTACTGAGATGAGTAAAAATCGACTGGAATATGTTGAAATAAAATGTATTTGTATAAGCAACGTATTAAACTGCAAAAAAAATACTATTTTTGTCAAAAATAAATTCATAGACTAAGATGTTAGATGTTCCAATGTTGGCTATATTCAAACTAATGAATACATATGATAAAATGTAGGCCTATAATCTTTTTTTTATATTTTTTTTACAAAGAAAGAGTACACTTGAAATATTGTTGAAATTGTAATTATTGTTGTAATTGTAACATTTTTAATAAAATAGCAAAACATATTTACAAGAGAGATGTAAGCGAAATCTTAAATGGTCAATATAAGTCTTCTTCTAAATACATCTTTTGTCCTTGCATTGTGGCTCAGTCAGTGTCACACCTGAATGAATGGCTCATTATGCAGAGTGGGTGGGATCCTTGTAATCTAAGGTGTAAACTACTCCTCCCCCTCGCATATTGGCTTTCCAAGCAAAACCTGTTTTACACCATTTAAATCAATGTATTTTTTTTTGTGAACGATAAAGCAAGACTATTTTTACATCATTTTGAAGCTAGAACTCAAAGGGACAACATCCATTAGTCAAAAGTCTTGTGGACACATATGTAATATGTGTTTTGTGGTCTTAATTCAGCAACTTTCATTTTAATTTTTTCCAATAACCACGCATAAACATTATTCTCTTAAAAATACAAACATCTACATACACGTTGCTCGCATATTATGGTAGCCCTGTTTGTGCTATATAGAGTGAATTTACACCTTTGCCATTAACATGTTTATAAATAACTGAAAAAAGCACAAATGTCAAGGCATGTCAGAACATCTCAAGGACCCCAAAAACAGCTTGGTCCCCAGAGGGTTAAACATGAAAAACAGTGTCAGTGTCTCTTTCAGTCAGAATTACAGATTCAGTTTCTACTATAAAGCGGCTCTCCAGTGTGTTCCTGTTTTTACTCGCGTCTGAACAGAAGAAATGGAGATTTACAGCTCAAAGAAGGCGGAGCCTCAGAGCCACACCCACCTGTTACATCATCACCACACTGACCAATGGGAGTTTATAGGTGTTTACCAGCTGGAGAGAACTTTTCTGGAAAGTTCACTTTGGCAAATTGTTTTGAACTCCAGAAACGAATTTAGTTTTGGCTTGATTTTGTTCGAAATGATGTCTCACCAGTTCTTTTTTTCAATTTAGCCTGAAGTATATTGAGGCCCTTAGTATTACTGTCTGAACGTATACATTTGTTTTCTTTAAATCAAAGAATTTTCTAGTCTTTTGTCTTAAACTCTTGTAAGCTAATTGTTATATCACCAAACTTACAGATGTGTGTGTGTGTGTGTGTAGGGGAGATGTGTGAGGACATGGAGGATATGTGCGCTTCTACTCGCAGTCCCTGCAAGCACCAGTCAACCTGCTTCATCACAGTCACCGGCCCAAAGTAACCACATCTCTTTTAACCTCGTAGATGAGTCACAGCCTTTTAATTAAAGAGGATCTATTCTGTTTTTCTCCATCTTCATCTGTGTTTAGTGTGTAGTGTTGCTGTTTGATCATGAATAATCTCCAGTTCTTCTCTATATCAGTGTCAGTGTTTCTGAACTCCTGAAACGCCTCCATTCTTGAGTTTCTTCCGGGAACGAACACGTCACAATATTCCTCATTATAATAATTCATACGCAGAATAAAGGGGCGGGGCCTGGTTGAGTTAGTTAGTAGTGTGTTAAACTGGTGGTTATGGTAAGGGGCGGGACATTTCCCAAACACACTCGAAGCGCTCGACCAATCACAACACACTGCTCCAGCCGACCAATCAGAGTCGAAAATAATCAACATCCAAGCAGGAAAACCTGTTTTAGTAATGCCCAGAAACAACATCAAGACACAATAGGTCGTCTTTAACTAAAAAAATCAAATCTTTTCAAAGAGCTCCATAATGTTTGTGTACAGTGGTGTGTTTAACATGTGCACGTGTGTTTGATTCAGGTGTATATGTGCACCTGGTTATGTGGGTGACGACTGCAGTGTGAACTACGATGACTGTAAGGACCACAGGTGTCAGAATGGGGCGCAGTGTGTGGACGAGATCAACGGATACTCCTGTGTTTGTCCGAAGGGCTTCAGGTCAGTTCTATACACCATTATCTGTACATTTTAACATCTGTGGGATGAACCCCACGTCACCAGTGATCCAGACACTTCGTCTTTTGAAAGACTGAAACTACTGTCAGTGTTAGCATTTAAATAGCATTTTCTTTTGTTCTAGAGGGACTTTATCTGACTCGATAAGTGCAGAAGTTGAGGATGTGTTATGGTGACGTGGATCTGTACGCTGGAGTGCCTCACATTACTCGTGCAACTCCGTGGGATGAAGTGCTTTTGTTATGACCTAGACACCAACATAGAGTCGGCCCAGATCCGGCCCACATCTGGTGCGTGTGGAGTCCACATATACCAGATGTAGGCCGACACCATGTTGCTGTCTGGTGATATTCATCATTCAGAAGTCATTTTTGTTCCCTCAGTTGAGTGTTTAAAAAAAAAGCCAAACTTTCTCCAACTCTTTCACCGTTATTAGATTTAAGAAGTGTATAGTTGATCTCTTTCGGGAACTCATTTTACAGTCTGTGATCACCTGATCCTCGATGATTTCTTACTAGTCATCCAGAAAGCTGAGGTGACTTGCTTAAGACCTTACTTTGGACTGTATTGACGTCACTTTCCCGCCGGACTGAGTGGCAGAAGAGCTGCAGAGTGACTGGATTTAACAGGGGAAACCGAGAAAACGGCAGTAAAACAAATGATTATCAGTTTAAACTAAAGCTTGGACTCGATATAGTGTTCTTTACAATTTACCAAAGATCCAGTGATCATGGATATTGACATGCAGCAGGAATCGTGTTTCCTGACATTTATATGAGCCTGATTTCAACGCTGGGGAAAAACATAAAACAAATTTGCCTGTGAGTGTGAACGCTTTATATAAATACAGTATAGGTCTAAATCCATGTGATCACTCATATCAGTGTTATATATATCATCATATCGTCCAGCCCTAAAACTTGTGTAGTTTTTTATCAGTGTTTATTTAAAAACATCCAGTTATGCAGAATACACAATGGTAAATATTAAATTGATGAGTTGTCAATACAATATATAACAATACAATATATAGGGTGTGATTTTACCCCATAATTCAACATATTGACACAAAATGATAACTGTTAATCCTCCTTTCACTGCCTGGATCCAGTTTCTGTGAATCGCTGTGAATCCATTTGCTTCTCTGTTCTGTAGCTTTCAGCAGCCAGTCTGTGAAAATACACCTCAGATTTCTTGTCAAAGCTAGCTGTTCAATCTCAAAGCTCTTTCCCGTTTTAGATGTGCATACAGATGGCATTCACGCTGAAATCAAATGCTGCCACTCAGTGTGTGTAACCGCAGTCACTCCGGCCGATGGTGACGTCACACGCATAACCTCTATACAGCTTGTGCTAGAGGTTCGTCCGCACTCTCGGCAACAAGTCAAGCTTGTTCTCAGTTGGTGTTGGACTCCACCAAGGCTGTCCTACATGGACAGAATCTCAAGGCCCAGCTGAGGAGTGGAGTGGCCTCAGGGTGGCATTTGCTAACCGTGACCTTCAATGCACTCTCTGGCAGTTTGTGGCCAAGTGTGAAGCCTTTGGGATGAGAGTCTGGACCTCCATATCTGAGGCCATGGCATCATATCATTCCACCTGGTATTAAGATGCGTTTTGGTCGATCAGATCACAACTGGATGACGCTTAATACAGGTGGAAACTGGGTATAACACATTTTGAGCTTGTCCTCTTTCCACCACTTGCAGAGATAGTGGAAAACACATTCGACCGGATTGCTTTCTTGGTGTAAACACTCATGTGGTCGAATGTGTTCAAACAGCCCCTAAAGACCGTCTACTCTCCACCGACTGAACTAATGCGCATTCATTGCGGGACGTGTTATTGGGAAGTGCGCTTGTCAGACGGGATTTAAACTTGACGGAAGCAAAGGGACCCGCACATTGACCATCCCCTTAACGTAATCAGGACAGAAGCGGTCGAAAGTGGACGAACGAGACGGATCAAAACGCCAGGTGTAAACAGATATGTGTCTCACTCGTCTATTTGTGATCCGATCGACCAAAACGCATCTCAGAAAGAGGCCTCAGTCAGGAAGAGGTAGGTTGTCCTCTTTGCGTAAGAAGCAAGTTCCTTCTCTAAGTGCAGGAGTTTACGAACATATCTCGGGGTGTTGTTCATGAGTAAGGGCGGGTCAGAGCATGAGATCGGTGGGTGGATTGGGGCATTGGCAGCAGTAATGAGGTGACTGCACCCAGGGGCGGCCTTAAGCATCTGGGGGCCCGTTTCAATAACTAATATGGGGCCCTGCCCACATAAAATGTAAACATGAGCAGAAAAAGCAAGGATTCTTGTTGGTTTGCATCATATTATTTTATTACGCGCACTTTCAGCTTCATGAACAGGCACCACTGGCATATGTACGTTTCATTTCCTATTCAAATTATTTCCCTGCTCAAAAAAAACAACGTTTTTTTAACCTTACGGAAAAAAGGCAAAGTATAAACACATAAACTACCGGTATTTATTTACTTCAGATCACCGTTCGCGGGGGCGGTAAACATCGCCATGGTAACCGCGGCGCGACTCAAGTTCGACCAATCAGAGACGTCAGTGTTTTGCTTAGAATAAATATCCTAGGGAGAAAATGAATGGGATTTTCCTGTTCTGTTGGGGGCCCCCTTGGAGGGCGGGGCCCGTTTCAATTGAAACGGGTGAAACATAGGTAAGGCCGCCTCTGACTGCACCAGCTGTAATGGTGAACCAGACAGCAACATCAGGGGCTTTCGCACCGGAGGAACCTTTTCATAGTTCCTAGAACAATTGGCGGAAGTACCCGGATTTTGGCGAAACTAACTCTACGAACATGGAACAGTGATGGATGGGCCTCTTAATCTTTACGCTGAGGAGAAAATCCAACGCAACTTTAAGGGGACCAAGAGAAACATGATTATGTATTTCTGCTCAGTTAACAACACTGGACATCAACCACACGGCATACGCTAAGACCTTTTCATATACTGTCTACTTTCTATGTATAACAGTTCTGTCTAATAACGTATTAGACTAGCCTGACAAGCCAGACCCACATCAAGATGTTAGGTCTGGGAACTCAACATTGGCAGGGCTCAATCCGAGGGGCGGGATAAACGGTTGTCTTTCAGATTCCCTCTGCATGCAATAGGATAGCGCTACAACCAACCAGAGCGTTTTCCCTCCAGTGGAGCTAGTTGATAGATTAAACTTTTGCCGTATCCGATCGACAAAACTCCGAACACATCTTTGTTCTTTTCTCAAAGAAAAGCTTAACTCCAAGTCCTCCAGAGTCGCGGCCAAAGCCGATTGGAAAGACCACTGTTCGCCAGCAGCTCTTCTTTGTTTTCAAGTAGCAGGGAATTCATGCGGAACCGTCGCAACTCTGCCGTCATTATGTTAAGCCCGCCCACCGACTCTATACACGACGTGATTGGCCCGACTAGAGTTTGTTTTTTCCAGCTAGCAAGCCAACAGAGAGTTGCTAGACGACACTGGCTGCAAAATAAAATTTGCTGCCGCTAGGGTGCGTCTAGATTTCTAGGCTAGTGTAATAAGGTTCGTTGCTGTGATGGTGTAGGAAGGAAGAAGACAGGGGTCGGCTGACTGGGACACTCACTTTATTTCTCAGTTTCAAATAAACAAAAGGGTGCGCACAAAGCGCCTTCACCGTGGTTTAAAAACACACAGCTTCTCAAACAACAATAAACTCAGCATTCAGTTCTCTCAGTCCATATCAGCGTCCTCGTGAGGTCCCAGTCCGAAGCTCTCTCGTCCTCTCTCTCGCTCTCCCCGGTTATATGCGGTCTCTCCACGCCAATTACTGCAATCAGACACAGGTGTTCATCATCTGCACTTGACCTACTTACTCACCGCTCGGCCCCCTCCTTTCTCTCCCGCTACAGACTTCGCGAAACCACGCCCCCCTCGCCACATACCCCCACCGCCCGACTCAGGCCGGGGAGCCATCCGGCCTGCAGCCTCCCCCCCCCTCCTCCTGGAGAGGAAGTCAGCCACAGTCATCTGTGCACCCGGCCTGTGGATCACCTGGAACTTAAAAGGCTGTAAAGCTAGATACCAACGAGTGATCCGCGCGTTGGTATCCTTCATGCGGTGGAGCCACTGCAGGGGAGCGTGGTCCGAACAGAGGGTGAACTCCCGTCCCAAGAGGTAGTAGCGGAGGGTGAGGACGGCCCACCTGATGGCTAAACACTCTTTTTCAATGGTGCTGTACATCGTCTCTCTCTTTGAGAGCTTCCGACTGATGTACAGCACCGGCCGCTCCTCACCCCCCACCTCCTGGGACAGGACTGCGCCCATCCCTCTGTCCGATGCGTCGGTCTGTAGAATAAAAGGGAGAGAAAAGTTAGGGGCATGTAAGAGTGGGCCGCCACACAAAGCAGCCTTTATCTGAGTAAAAGCCTGCTGACACTGCTCCGTCCACTGAACCGTATCTGGTACCTCTTTTTTAGTCAGATCAGTCAACGGGCTGGCGAGGTCCGAATAATTAGGCACAAACCTTCTATAATATCCCGCCAGCCCCAAGAACTGTCTAACCTCCTTTTTGGTCTTGGGTCTTGGACAAGTTGCAACTGCTGCCGTCTTGTCAATTTGGGGACGCACCTGTCCATGACCCAAGTGAAAGCCCAGATATCTAACTTCCACCCGCCCAACAGCACACTTCTTCGGGTTGGCCGTGAGTCCAGCCCTTCTCAGCGTCTTCAGGACAGCCCGCAAATGCTGCATATGCCGCTGCCAGTCACCACTATAGATGATGATATCATCCAAGTAGGCAGCAGCATATGCAGAATGCGGCCGGAGAATTCTGTCCATCAGACGCTGAAACGTTGCTGGAGCCCCGAACAAACCGAAAGGAAGGGTGACAAATTGGTGTAATCCGAACGGCGTGGTGAAAGCTGTCTTTTCTTTGGACATGGGTGATAAGGGGATCTGCCAATATCCCTTCGTTAAGTCCAGTGTCGAATAAAAATGAGCAGTACCCAGCCGATCAAGCAATTCGTCAATCCTAGGCATTGGATAAGCGTCGAATTTCGACACAGCATTCACCTTCCTGTAATCCACACAGAATCTGATCGAGCCGTCCGTTTTAGGAACTAAAACTATCGGGCTAGCCCAGTCACTGTTGGATTCTTCTATTACTCCCATTTCCATCATTGACTCTAATTCGCTCTGCACTACTTTTTTTTTGTGTTCTGGCAGGCGGTACGGCCGGCTGCGAACTACCACCCCCGGCTCGGTCTCAACGTGGTGCTGAATGAGATCTGTCCGACCAGGCAGAGGCGAAAACACATCAGCAAATTCTGCTTGTAAATTCTTTATGTCAGTGAGTTGGGATGGTGAGAGGTGGTCTCCCCCAGGGTCCAGAACGAGGGATTGAGTTTTTATAATCGCTTCTGGACCGAGATCCTCCTCTCCGCTCACCACCATCGCCAACAGCACTGACTCCACCTCAGACCATTTTTTAAGGAGATTGAGGTGGTATATTTGATGTGCCCCGCCCCTATCTGTTCGTATTACCTCATAGTTGAGATCCCCAACTCGCCGTGTGACCTCGAAGGGTCCTTGCCACTTTGCGAGTAATTTCGAACTAGAAGTGGGAAGTAATACAAGCACTTTCTCTCCCGGTGCAAATTGACGCAGTCTAGCCCCCCTGTTGTACAACCGACTTTGTCTGTCCTGAGCCTGTAACAAATTCTCCATGGATAGCCGCCCCAAAGTGTGGAGTTTTGTTCTCAGGTCCATGACATACTGAATTTAATTTTTGCTATTTGAAGGTCCGTCCTCCCAAGTTTCTCTAAGGACGTCCAACACCCCGCGAGGCTGACGTCCATAGAGAAGCTCGAAGGGGGAAAACCCCGTGGAGGCTTGGGGGACCTCCCGTACAGCGAACAAGAGGGGTTCTAACCATTTATCCCAATTTTTGGCGTCTTCCTGTACGAACTTTCGAATCATGGTTTTCAACGTGCGATTAAACCGTTCTACCAGGCCGTCTGTCTGTGGGTGATAGACACTGGTACGAATCGCTTTAATGCCCAATAACTCGTAAAGTTCGCGTATGGTTCGTGACATAAACGCCGTGCCTTGATCGGTGAGAATCTCTTTCGGGATTCCCACCCGGGAGATCAATTGAAACAGTGCACTCGCCACACTCTTAGCGGAAATAGTGCGGAGTGGAACTGCTTCGGGATACCGCGTTGCATAGTCCACCAGGACCAATGCAAAGCGGTGTCCCCGTGCTGACCGTTCTAATGGCCCGATGAGGTCCATACCAATTCGCTCAAAGGGGGCCTGCATTAAAGGAAGTGGGCACAAAGGTGCTTTTGGGTTAGCCGGTGGGTTTACCAACTGACATTCACGACAAGACGCACACCACTTGCGCACGTTCTCGTGAATGCCCGGCCAAAAGAATCGGGCCATGAGACGGTTTAGTGTCGCTGTTTGTCCTAAATGCCCGGCCATTGGATTACAGTGAGCCGCCTGAAAAAGCATTTCCCGGCGGCTTCGCGGAACTAATAACTGAGTTGTATCCTGTTTTGACTGGGCGTCTTGGGTCACCCGATACAACTTATCTTTTAAAATTGAAAAATAAGGATAGGAGAGCGGTTGGTCAGGGTGGAGAAGCTGGCCATCGATGGATCGAACCTGATCAAAAGCATGTTTTAGTGTATCATCCTGGGACTGCTCCAGGGGAAAATCATCGCGCTCTGGAAAGTTGATTCCTCCCAAACCGCTCTGTTCCCCTGAAACAGTACCCAGAGGTTCCAACTCAGCTTCACCCAGCTGAGCAACCGCCTCTTTTCCTTCCATTTTTTCCCAAGAAGCATCCGTACACAAAAACCCTAATAATTTATTAAAGTCTGGCCAATCAGTTCCCAAAATTAACGGATGCCGGAGGTGCGGATTAATTGCTACCTCCACACTATGTTTTTGACCCCTAAATTGAATTTCCATGGGCAATCTAGGATAATCCACCACATCCCCGTGCACACACCTTACCTTAACCATGCGGCCATTATCCAATGCCTTAGGTTGAATCAGGCTTTGATGAATGGAGGTTTGGTTACAACCTGAATCCACCAAAGCCTGATAGGTACCCCCCTTGATACTCACAGGTATCTGATACTGGCCAGCTTGATCGGGGGCAGCTCGTGGGGCGTCGGCGACCCGGATCAGTGTCCCCACCTCCATCACTGGACACCGATCTATGAAGTGACCTGGGTCCCCGCAGCGCCAACAAGCCGGCCCAGGCTTCCCCTCTACTCTGTGGGCAGGAAGCGGGTCAAGGCATTGGCGTGGAGAGAGCGCCGCCGCCGCTTGCGGAGGACCCGACCCAGCAAATGAGCCCCCTCCCCGGGTAAAGGCTCTGGATGGAGCCGCCGGCTCGCTCTGGCTCCCCATCCTCCACCGTGGTAGGGGTTTCGGTGGCAGTCCTCCCCGAGTCCTGGGGAGGGGAACGGGCCTAGAGGGAGAGGGAGAGAGAGAGAGAGGAAGAGAGGCAGATGGTAGAGGCTCGCCGACCCCTGGACACGCCACCATTTGGTCCTCCGCCAGCTGGATGGCCTGATTCAGCGACGTCGGGCGGTGGCACTGGACCCACTCTGCAGTTCTCTTTGGCAGTCTTGAGATGAACTGCTCCAGTACCACTCGGTCGATGATTCCCTCGACGTCGCTTCCATCGGCCATCAGCCACTTGCGGCAGGAGTCCCGGAGCTGTTGTGCCATGATGAAGGGCCGGCCGGACTCGTCGAGGCTCAGGGTCCTGAACCTCTGACGGTGTTGTTCTGGGGTCCGGCCGACCCGCTGCAGTATGGCACGTTTCAGGTCTTTATAGAACAGGAGATTCTGGACTGGCAGTTGGTGTGCGGCTACTTGTGCTTCCCCGGAAAGCAACGGGATGAGCCGCATTGGCCAGTCCGTGGAGGGCCATCCCCTGTCCTCCGCTGACCTCTCGAAGAGGTCCAGGAAAGCCTCGGGGTCATCCTGCGGCCCCATCTTGTTTAGAGGCAGCGGTGAGGACGTATCTTTCGGTGTTTGGGGGACGGCCCTAATCTCCCGGTCTATCCAGCTCCGGAACAGCTCGCGGTCTTCATGCTGGCCTCGGAGGAGCGCTTCAAAACGATGGTCTTGCTCCTCCTTTATGGCCAGCAGCTGTCGATGTTGTTCTTGGTGAAGACCAGCGAGCGTCTGGATGATGTCCGCAAATGGCGAGGCTGGCGGGTTTTGCATGGCGGCGATGATCTTCTTTCTCAGCAAACTCAGCATTCAGTTCTCTCAGTCCATATCAGCGTCCTCGTGAGGTCCCAGTCCGAAGCTCTCTCGTCCTCTCTCTCGCTCTCCCCGGTTATATGCGGTCTCTCCACGCCAATTACTGCAATCAGACACAGGTGTTCATCATCTGCACTTGACCTACTTACTCACCGCTCGGCCCCCTCCTTTCTCTCCCGCTACAGACTTCGCGAAACCACGCCCCCCTCGCCACAGCTAGTATTAGACAAGAGTGTTAGACAGATCGTAAACTAATGAACATGGAGAATGCGAGTACTGTGAGCTCAGGCTCTGGCGTTCTCAGCGCCGTCAAAATAAAGATCACAACAACAAGAGCGGTTTACGTCACTTCAGAGTTCCTACTGCGAATGCAACCAGGAAAACTTTCCTAAGGGAGCCATTAGTTCTCAGGGAACCACCGTGAAGGGTAGTTCCTAGAACTATCCGGTGCGAAAGCCCCTATAGTGTCGGCCCAGATCCGGCCCACATCTGGTATGTGTGGAATCCATGTGGAGCTGAGCATGTGCGCAAAACTCTCAATTGACCAATGAATCAGTGTTCCTGACCCTCACCTATGGTCATGATCTTTGGATAGTGACCGAAAGAGCGAGATTGCGGGTACGAGTAGCTGATTTAAGTCCTTGGTCATGGTTTATTTTACAGTGAGCGTGTTCTGGCTGTTTGCAGTGCTGCTGGTTACCAGGTAAGATTAGGTGATGGCACTGTGGATGTTTTTTGTGCTGCTTCAGGTGTCCACAACTTTTCCCTATAACCACCTGTGTGGGGTTCCAATGGTGTGTATTGTCATCTTTAAGATATTTAATTGATTGTGTGTCTGCTATTATCTACAAATGTGATTCAGACATTGAGAGAAGAAAATCCCACATTAATCTGCAAATTGCAGTTTCATGCATGCTTCTAATAGATGTTCACTCCAGCAAAGGAACATGCACGACTGAGAAAATCACAATCAAATTTGATCTGGAACATTTTGTGTGCAGTGGACAGCTCTGTGAAGTGCCATCGACTCCGCGCTCTCTCTGCGAGCTGGCCGACTGCCAGAACAACGCCCCCTGTGTGGAGCGGGGCGGTCATCCACTGTGCCAGTGCCTGGCAGGGTTTGGTGGACCACGCTGTGAAAAGTTGGTCAGTGTCAACTTCGTGGACCGAGACTCCTACCTGCTACTGAGTGACCTGAAGAACTGGCCTCAAGCCAACATCACGCTACAGGTATTCAACCAAGCCCGAACTTTGAACAAACACTGGATGAAATTTGTCAGTGTTGTTGTATAACATTTTTCACATGGCATCAGGTATACAGAATTAATTAAATCAGCTGTGTATAGAGGTTTTGTAAGTAGCTGTGCCTTATAACAGGTTACCAGTCTAGTGACAAGGTCTGTTTCTTGGCAAAGGCAAACTAGGTGGTCACTGCGGTCAGATTGGTTTTGCTTTATTTTGATGATCTCTTTACCACAGTCTGTTGACTATAAGTAACTTTGCACCTACATGTCTACTAGCTCTCATTAGAGTATTAATAGACTGGTAGGGTTAGGGTTAGAATAAGTTGACGTACTTGCAAAGTTGCTTATAGTCAGTATAATGTCGGTTGGAGGACCGTCACAATAAAGTGTTTGCAGATATTAAGCAAACAGTCTACTAATACCTCTAATGAGAGTTAGTTGACACTTAGATCCAAAGTTACTAATAGTCAACAGAATGTTCATCAAAGTGTTACAATCAGATTTATCTTTTGATGATAGATTTTTGGTTTTGTCTACAGGTGTCCACAGCAGAAGACAACGGCATTCTTCTGTACAATGGAGACAATGACCACATTGCTGTGGAGCTTGATGAAGGTCATGTTAAAGTCAGCTATGACCCTGGCAGCCAACAAAGCCATGCAATCTACAGGTGAGCTAGAGTTGTTTGAATTAAAATCGAATGTTGGCATGCAGGGACATTATTAATTATGAAGATGTGCACGATATTGATAAATCCATGATAATGCTTTAAAAATTATTATTTGAGAATAAAAGGTAAGATGGAATAAGATGCACCATTTATTTTTTTGACCATTGATGTCACTAAAAGTCATTTTAAATTTCCACTCAGCAAACTACTACAAATTAAACACTGTTGATGCAAATTTAATATGGAATCAATAATCTTTCATGTTTGTTTTACACTCAGTACTGAGACCATCAATGATGGTCAGTTCCACACTGTAGAACTGGTGACCTTTGACCAGATGGTGAACCTTTCCATAGATGGTGGCATCCCAACAACCATGGACAGCTTTGGTAAAGTGCAGCCCTTGAGGGGAGAAGCTCCACTATATGTGGGAGGTAGGAGTGCATATCTGTCTCCATCACAGCCATCGTGACTGTGCAATGCTGTCAATCACCAATGAAACCACCTAGACATGACACATGCTCTCTGTTCCATTGCTCTTGGTGAATGCACAAGTAGAGTGAAACAAAAGCTGAAAAGTTCTAGGCCTGATCATGGTTGAGTATCCCCAGACACCAACATAGTGTCGGCCCAGATCCGGCCCACATGTATTCCACACGTACCAGATGTGGGCTGGATCTGGGCAGACTCTATGTTGCTGTCTGGGGATCTTCAATCCAGCTTCTGGAGGTCAAGTGTCATGCAGAGTTTAGCTGCAACTCTAATCAAGGTCTTCCGGATTACCAGAAACCTATAGGTAAGTGGGTTTGAGCAGGGTTGGAGCTAAACTCCGCCAGGACCGGATGTGAAGAACCTTGGTATACTGTTACTCTACTCATATTTGATGGATGAGAGGCCATCCAAGAGTGCTGACCCAGACAGCAACATGGAGTCGGGCCAGATCTGGCACACATCTGGTAAAATAGTAATTAATAATAATTAGTTACATTTATATAACGTTTTTCTGGGTACTCAAAGCGCTTTACACATGGAAGGGGGGGGGGATCTCCTCAGTCACCACGGCAGCCATAGTGTGCCAGAACACACACCACACACACACACACACACACACACACCAGCTTATTGGTGGAGAGGAGACAGAGTGATGAAGCCAATCAGTATGGGGATGATTAGGAGGCCATGATGGGCAGAGGCCAATGGGCAAATTTGGCCTTTTTGGGATTTTTAATGACCACAGAGAGTCAGGACCTCGGTTTAACGTCTCATCTGAAGGACGGTGCTCTTTGACAGTATAGTGTCCCCGTCACTACACTGGGGCGTTAGGACCCACACACACCCCAGGGTGAGCAGCGCCCCCTGCTGGCCTCACTAACACCTCCTCCACAAGCAACCTAGTTTTCCCAGGAGGTCTCCCATCCAGGTACTGACCAGACTCAACCCTGCTTAGCTTCAGTGGGCAATCCATGTGTGGAATCCACGTGTACCAGATGTGGGCCGGATCTGGGCTGACACTATGTTTCTGTCTGGGACCCCCCCGCACAGCATTAGCCGTAACTGGCATCAGTGTTCAGCTGCATGTGTGTTACTTCTTCCCAACTCTGCTCTCACAGCACTTTCTCTCTCTTAACAAGGCATGCCGGTCAGCGTCCACCCCACGGCTCCTCGTGTTTGGCAGATCCAAAACGGCTCCAGTTTCCACGGGTGCATTCAGAACCTTTACATCAATAATGAGCTACAAGACTTCACCAAAACCCAGATGAAGCCTGGTGTGGTGCCCGGATGTGAGCCCTGCCGAAAGATATACTGCCTGCACGGCATCTGCCAGCCCAACACTGCCACGGGCCCCGTGTGCCACTGCCAGCCCGGGTGGAGCGGGCAACACTGTGACCAGCCCTCAGCCAACCCCTGCCTGGGCAGCAAGTCAGTCCAGTTCCTGAAGAGAAATATGCCGATCCGACATGCAACACGTAATGCTCTAATTCTGTCATTGGCTTTGCACAGGTGTGTCCACGGAAGGTGTATTCCCATGGACATGCAGTCGTACCGGTGTGAATGCCAGGAGGGTTTTCATGGAGCCCTGTGTAACCAGCAGGAGGAACTCTTCAACCCATGCAGAAAACTGCAGTGCAAACACGGCCACTGTCAGATCTCTGACAGCGGAGAGGCCTACTGCCACTGCGAGGCGGGCTACAGCGGGGAGCTCTGCGACAAGGGTAAGAGAACAGATGCACAACGCATGTGAAGTATAGAACTTACTGAACCAATCCAGTAAAATGTTTCACTGTTTCAAAGCACTTGAAACAACACAAACTTGACTACCCAAAAATGTAAATTAGCCCATGATTTCCACTCACCTTCAAGCCATCCTCGGTGTATATGACATTCTTCTTTCAGACAAACACAAACATTTAAAAAATGTGATGCTTTGAGCGGAATCATGAACACCTCTGATTACCAGATCAGATATGTCTGTGAAAACACATGGCTCACACAAATACAGACGATGATCAAAACGATGATCAAAACACAGATGGAGATCTGTAGAAGATGCGTCCTACGTTAGATAGCGAATACACTCATTGGTGGAACAACGCGTCGACGGCAGGGAAGCCTTGCGTCATAAATGCCGGGGAAATAGTAAAAATTGTAAAGAGATCCAAAATTCTTCATTGAATTTTGAAACGGTTTAACGAAACTTTGTTTCCTGAAATCACATGACTTTAGCAGTTTGATACATGCTCTGAAACAAATGATATGCAAAGGTTTCGGAAGCTTCACACAGCAGTGGTTAGAAAGCGGCCATCGCTGTGGATAGATCCTTCAGCTTACTGTTATTAACTCTTTCCCCGCCACTGACGGGAATCTCTGGCTTTCCGTGTTTTTGCTCTTACTGTACATGATAGGGGGCGCTATTACGCATCACAGTCCAGCTTAAGTACATCCAGTGGTTTATTTTTGTTGTAATGAAAAGTTATTAATTTAGTTAATTTAAATTCAATTTAGTTAATTAAACTCAGTTCAGTTCTCATTTAATGGTGTCAATTCAGGAGATCAATAATATTGTTGAATATTAAATTAAATGTGCTTTTGTTTGCCGTTTGTTCTGTTGTAGAGTCCGAGTGCCACGGGGAACACGAATTTCTCAGCTTTTTCTTCAAAAAATTTAACTTTTTTTAATTTGTTTTTATAAATATATTTATTGAACATTTTCCAACTTTAACAAAGCAAAACACAAAATCCAACCACGATAAAAAAAAAACAAAAAAAAAAAACAGCATAAATGGTACCAAGCACATTTAACCTCGGCCACCTAAAAAAAAAAAAAAAAAGGGACATTACAATTTCAAAAACATTCTGTTCTCACTAAAGGGACTTGAGTGGGAAAAACTTTCTGCAGAATAGTTGACAATTCAGCCCCTAGATTATTGATAAAGGGTTTCCAGACACTATAAAATTGGTCTGGCTGACCATTAACTAAACAAGTTAAGTTTGGAATAAGTTCCATCGAAATCTTGTGCCAACCCGATATAGTCGGAGTCTTGTCACTTATCCACCTCAGTAATGTGTTTTTCCTAGCAGCAAAAGTAAGAAGATTATACAACCTTTTTTCTTCAGATAAAATCAAAGCTTTATCAGGCAGACCAAGGATCAAAAATAAGGATCCAAAACCAACTCCTTATTAAAGATATTACTCATTTCAGAAACTATCTTGGCCCAATAGATTTGTATGGAAGCTTGTTTCCGCCACAAAATAAAACATTTTAAAAGATAATTGCGAATTTTATCTCACAATTGCGAGTTTACATCTCGCAATTCTGACTTTATTTCTCAGAATTACGAGATATAAAGTCAGAATTGCGTGAAATAAAGTCGCAATTGTGTGTTATAAAGTCAGAATTCTGACTTTTTTTTCGCAATTGCGACTTTATATCACGCAATTCTGACTTTATAACACATAATTGCGAGTTTATATCTCGCAATTCTGACATCTTTTCTCAGAATTGTGAGATATAAAGTCCAATTCTAAGGAAAAAAAAGACACTTTTTTTTTTTTTACCTCAGAATAGTTTATATCTCACAATTCTGACTTTATAACACGCAATTGCGACTTTATATCATGCAATTCTGACTTTATATCTCGCAATTCTGACTTTATTTCTCAGAATTGCGACTTTATTTCTCAGAATTGCGACTTTATTTCTCACAATTCTGAGAAAAAAGTCACAATTCTGACTTGATATATCGCAATTGTGAGAAAAAAAGTCAGAATTGTGAGATAAAAAGTCGCAATTATTATTATTTATTTATTATTCAGTGGCGGAAACAAGCTTCCATAGATTTGTAACTGATTACATGACTAACTTTTTTTTTTTTAATGAAACTTCTATTCATATTCATACCAAATATTCTGGGGGCCATGAAACTTTAGTGAAAATGATCAAAAATGCTAACGCTAGCTGGCAACTTCTTTCATAAAAACGCTGGCAGGGAAAGAGTTAAATGTGTCTTTTGTTTGCCGTCCTGCTGTAGAGTCCGAGTGCCACGGGGAGCCGGTGCGGGACTTCTACCAGGTCCAGCGGGGTTACTCCATCTGCCAGACCACACGCATGGTGTCGTGGGTGGAGTGCAGCGGCGTCTGCGGCTCCGGCTCCTGCTGCACCAGCCAGCGCATGAAGAGGAGAACACACACCTTCGAGTGCAGCGACGGCTCGTCCTTCAGCGAGGAGGTGGAGAAGACCGTCAAGTGTGGCTGCGCGGGGTGCATGTAGACCACAACACCACAGAAAGAGCCATCACAACAACACAGCAACTGACAAATACAGACATACCCCCGCCCCACCCCACACAACCGTTATATTCCCACCACAACCTGACATCTCAACCCGTACAGGGTCAAATAACACCAACTCTGCTGACAGAAGGGCAAGCGGAGGCTTGTTTTAGGCCTAAAGCAGAACATTAGTCATGTATTAGAAGAAAATGATGACTCTCTCTGCAGTGCTGGACGTGTATTTGAGCAGATAACGCTCCAAAATGGTGATGAAAGGAACATGCACTATATGTATGATATACCCGTGTGGGAAATACATCCTCAGCGACACGCTGGTAACGTAGAGCATGTGAATCACAAGTACGGCGGGAGATTTTGCATGGAACCACATGCTGTCAAACCAGATATTTCCAATGGTTTTGTGTGTTATGGGACTCTTCCACTCATTAATAAACTACACGGGGGGGCCAAAACCACCCAGAAGCCCCTCCATCTGAACGTGAAGAGACACTCCTGGCGCCGTAGCGTAGAGTTACCCTTCGGGAGCTTCTTTATAATAGTTCGACTTTCAATAGATCGAGAAAGAAGGATCTATTCCATAGTGTTTTGTCATTCCATTACCTCAAACAGAGCCTGGACCGAATGTAAGGGAGAGCTGAAATCAAGCGCTAGATAGATCTCGTCACGCCGTCGTCTAAGATGCATGCTCATCGTCATGTGATGTCCGGATTGTGGTTAATGTTAGCACTGCCGAGCCATCGCTTACCGAACCGCTGCTGAGTGTGCAGTGCCACTGCAGTTGAACAGGGGTCAGAGGTGAAGCTGTTTGAGGGGTACAATATGATGACTATGGGTTATGACCACGACACTGTACACGCCGACCTCCCATCCACTGACGTGACCGACTCCGACAGTATTACCTCCGCGCTCACCATCGCCACGAACATCGTCCTAGAATTAAACCGCGAATAAGTGCAGTTTGGCTTATTTCATTTAATTTCGGTGGGTGTTTGTTTTTCCGCTTTGATTTCCTTTTCCTAACTTCCCTAGACCTTCACTTTATACAGAAATGCTTAACAGATTCTAATATATATTTGTATTTCATTTTGGTATAGTATTTTTATATGTTAAAGAATAAATTTGTTTTCAGGATTTTATTATCAAGACAGCAGTGTGAAATTTGGTGACTTTTTGGGTGTTTTATTCGGTCATTTATTTCACTTGCTTACACGGGCCACAGTGGGTTAAACTGGCCGAAAGCATAGATAATAATTAGCCTATTAGCCTTATCGTAATAGGAGCCAGTGTTGATTGATTGTTTCGGAAGGTTTTTTTTATTTTATTTCATTTTTATTGTAAATGTTGTCTTCCATGTGAATACCACATTTAAAATATCTTTGTGCTTGATTTTTGTAATTATTTATTTTAAGACCTGTCCAGATAGAAAGCAGATTTTGAGTTGTGAAGAAAGCCAAGAGGAAAAAGAGGTTATTGAGATTAAGGCATTTTTAATAGTGTAATTACCATCCAGTCCTCATAATAAAGAGCAAGTCAATTGCTCAGAAAAATGCAGTCATGTTTTAGTTAATTCTTCTTTAGTGAAGTGGCACTATTTGAGAAGTAATTCAATTCTCCATACATTCATTGAACCACATGGTTGGTGTTTCCATAAAGCAAACATCAGCCGGTCTTCTAACTCTACGGTGGATACTTATTGCTCTTATTGTACATTGAGGAACTGGGAACGAAAGCCGATGTGAATGTCATGTGATCGCTTCAGTGCATACGAATCATTGGAAAGCGTTACAGACTTTTCCTGTAGATTTCATTGGTCTGAGCTTAACCTTGTGCCAATCACAACCATTGCATCATGAACTCGAGAAACTCTATTGTGAAAGATACTGTCGCTGTTGCATATAGAACATTTAAGAGCTCTTGCTGTTTATTCTCCTGATGTTACGTTGATAGTTACATTGACTAACTGCAGTTACTCCGAATGTAAGTAGCGCCACCAAAATGTTTACTGAACTTCCTCCTTTTTCATTCATTAAAATGTGTGATTATATCAGTGTCTACGTCTGCTTTATCAAAACCACAAGAAGTTTCCAGCAGCAGAATATTTGGTTCCTGGCACATTTAAATCAAAGAAACATGAGGATCTGCTTGTCATTTGAATTTGGAAAAGGGGGAAAAAACCTTGAGAATCAAAACTAAATTATCAATGATTCACTGTAAAAAAAAAAAAAAAAGAAAAAAAGAAAGTTGCTGCCTCAAATTTTTTAAGTACAATCAACTTGGATGTTCAAGTCATTTCAACTTATATTACATTAAAATTAGTTAAATTGAGTTAAATCTTGTATAAATTAAGTTGAAAATTGCTTAACTTATTTTGACTTATAGCAATGTAAAAACATATGTTGTCATAACTTATTGATCATTCAATTTTTTACAGTGTAAATGCAGCTCATGTGTTTAGCAAATTGCTTTTCTGGATGAAATTACACGGTTGAGAACCAACTTTCACTGCACATTCTTTACTTCACTCATCACTTATTTACTTTGGGGGACAAAAGAAAAAAAACATCCCAACAAAATGCATGAGAAACTGACAAAAGACAAAAGGCATACATCTCAAAACCAAGTTCATTTACATTTTTAGCATTTTTTTTCCCCATGACACACCAAAAACCATATAAACGGGGTCTTCAAGCCTGTAAACTACATTTTACATTTACGCAATGTTAAAAAATAAAACAATGCAATTACAAAACAGAGTAAGATGAAATAAAAATCTCATGATTCTTCACCTAACTAACTAACAAACTGGATTAAAGCAGAAAGATGTTTTAGAAAACCTGTAATCTTGCATAGTTTCCTTTTCAGCATCATAAATACAGCCGTTCCAGAACGCTTGAGACCATAATGCATAAATTACTCTCATCTATAGAAAATCTACTTGAGAAACAACAGTGATACGCACAAGTTTCTATGCATAAATCATCATCATCTCACTAGAACGGACAAAATGAGGAGGTACAACACTGTAGACTGTATGAAAATACAACATATTTAAACTTCAGTGCTCTAAAAGAGAAATCGGTAATTATGAATACAAGAAAAAAAACTAATAATAATAAAAAAAGCCATGATCATCTTAAAGAATTTTTGGACAAATTTCTCATCTATGTGCAAAAAGAATGAGGCTTTATTTCATGAGGCAAACTCAATTATTTATAAATACAGATAAGAAAAAAGGCACATTTTTCAGGTTACAAAGCCACTTTAATTAACTACAATTATTAATTGTTTTAGAATTGTGGATCACTCCTTAAATAATATCTGGTTCAATATTACAAGTCGTTGTAATAAGCTATACAATGTAACGGTCAAACAAACGGTCAATGAGTTACTCATAACTCCATATTTAAAATGCCCCATTAAAGGGACTCGGAGCCTTTATTTATTGACTTGTTTTTACATTAATGGCTCCATCAAGGGGGGAGGGGGGAAATATCACTTTTCTAAAACAAATAGATTTCTTAAAGCAAAGTGTGACACTGTAAGGTAGAGCGGTCAAAGGTCCTTCTTTTCAAAGACAAATCTCTCTCGATATATTCAAGACTCTGTAAATGTACTGCCAAGATTAAAAAATAGCTTCAAAAATAAATGGCCTTCCAAAAAAGGAACATTTTGACGAGCGTCAGCACCCCTTGTTCTTGTGAAACATTTCTACACGAGTACCTGTACACTTTCCTCAGGGTTTTGAGGTGCGTGTGCGTTTAGTTGGAGTGACCAGTGGCTCCGAGCCTCGCTTCGTGGAGGACTTAGGAGAGCCGGTGTGTGCAGAGGAGACCTCCATCTTTCTCTGAGACCTGGTCAACACCTGGTCTTCCAATGCCAGAGGCTTAATGTCCACATCTACAGACTGTGGTTCAGAACTATTAGGGCCTTTCTGGAGCGCCGACTTCTTCACGTCAGCTTTAGTCCCACTTGTTTTCACTTGCGGTGTCTTATCAGTCCCGGATTTGAGCAGCATCTGTTTTTTACTCGCGGCGTTAGTCGAGACGTGCTCACCGATGGCTTTCGTCACTTTTCTGAGTGCCTGTAACCTCTTTTTGTCTTTGTGACATTGGTTCTTTTTCAAAGCCTGTTTCTTGAGGGCAGAGTTTGCTTTCGCCTTCTTGGTGAGCGATTTGATCCTCTGGACGACCGCAGACTTCGGGCCTTTACGCGTCTGTAGTTTCTGTTTGCCGACTTTCTTTGGGATTAACGCCGCCTTCAAACGAGCCCCTTTGAAGGTTTTCTCTTTGCATTTCTTATTTTGCTGAACCTGAAGTTTCTCGCGCATGTTGGAGTATTTCCTAAGGATTCGAGCACTCGCTGGGTTTTTGGCGACGCCTGCGATCGCGCCGAGGCTCTCGGGAGCCTGTGCCGGAGCCATTCCATTCAGACTCTGTGCCTTTGTAGAGATCCGCGTGGCAGTCGTCGGCTCGTGCTTCGCTTTACTCTTCATTACGGAGACACCCTGACCTAACGCTTTTGAGATTAGCCTTTGATTCTTGGGGTTATTCTTCACCGGTGATGCCATAGCAAACTTCTTCAGATGCTTCTTTAACCGTTCGGCCTGGAGGCTCGGGAATAAGCCTTGAGACGACCCTGCTCCTGCTGAAGTGTGAAAGCACAACTGTGTTTCTGAGGGAAGTCTGGTGTTCACCTTCTTAACAATTACAAGGGACTTTGTTTCAGTTGATTGCAGGAACCACCTGCAGATACTGGGCAAGTCAAAGGGCTTCATGAAGAGCATTTGCACTGGCGAAAACTTCTGTGGTTCCAATGGTCTTGACTTTCGTGCCCTGCGTTTGCTTTTCCAGATTTCTTTGAGCCTATCTGCCTTGTTTTTGGGTTTGGGTGCAGGCTGACCCTCCTTGTCCATTTGTACCCAACCTTTGTGCATTTTATCAAACGTCGTATTTAAATTTGAAATTAACTGCTGGTGTTCTTCTCCCCGTAGCGCCTCAAAGAACTTCGAGGGACTACAAACAACTGGTTCAGTTCTCTGAAAGCCAGTTATGCATAAGGACTGGTCTGGGAGATTCAAAGGGCCTCTTATTTGGGGCTCCATATGCTTCTGGTTTTGGATTTTAGGTTTTGAACTCAATGGGCTCTCTTCAGCTTCCCCGGCTGAGGATGCCGAAACCCGTTGTGGTCTCAAAGGACGCTTATTTTTACTAGGGGGAGTTGTTGAGCCAACCGACTTCTCAGCATTAGACGCATTCCCTCTTCTCAACGACATGCGCCCAGGGCTCTCTAAAGCGTCTACGATAGCGGATCTGTTATGGGGAGGTTCTGCAATTAAACTGCCACTACTTCTTAAGGGCATGTGCGCACTGGCCTCTACTTTTCTACAGGTAGTACTGGATTGTGAACTGATAGGTTGTTCACTGGCGAAACTTTTGATGGAGCCTTTGACAGGAGAATCTTTAGTAACAGTCTGTTTAGTGGTGTTAATAGTCCTGCTTCGTAGGGGCATGCGTGTTACCCCCTCGGACGACGTACACAAATCTTTATTCGTTGCCTGCTCACTAACAGAGCTGTTGCTTCTTAAAGGCATCGGCCCTTGCTTTTCTGAAAGGCCTTCTGTCGGATTACTCGGTTTGCTACCAAAAGTCCGTTCAGTGTTGCTTCTGCTTCTCAAAAGCCTATTTTCAGAGCTTGGTGGGGACTTTTTGATGGGTGAACAATCTCCACTATCTGACAGTTCAATAGGACTACTTTCAGTTTTAATTGGCATATTTTCAGAGCTTTCAGAGGCTTGATTATTCAGCTTGTGGTGTTTCCCACTGTCTGTGGAGGTGGAGGGGGTGCTAACGGCTTCTGGAAGAACTTCAGGTGACAAAACACTTGGCGACTCCTCATTCGTTTTGACGCTTGGACTCGGATATTCATCTCTTTCTTTTGCATTTCTTAATCTTGTTTTGACTGCATGATCCACAACCGGACTGTTACAAGGTTTGGAGGCTGGGAGCTCCTGTGCAGTTTCAAGAATGTCTGGAGCTTTCAAATCACGCTCTTCCTCAATATGCACATTTGTTTCAGTAGATTGAGTCTTTGGGCTTTTATCATTGGCACGCTCAAGTTCAGATGCACCACACTTCACAAAGTCTTTCACTATGTCAACGCTGCCTTTTGAAACTCTACTACGCAAGCATCTGTCTGAGGACACTGTGTGTTTTGCGTTCACAACTTTTGGACTATGCGGATCCGTATCCTTCTCCTTGCATTTTAAAAGTGGTTGTACAGTAGAGACTTCGGTAAGGCTGAACACCGCTGAATCCCCTTGATCCTTCGCTGGTAGTTTGGAAGAGTTCGTCGTTTGGAGATTACTTTCAATGTCATGCGAAACTTGCTCTTGAGAACTTTTATCCTCCTCAGTGTTTGCCTTTATTTCTGAGGTCTCAGATTGTTTGTGGACATCTGCTGCAGTCTCGACTTCTGTGGGATTGGTCATTTCGCTCTCATTTCTCGGTTCCACGTCGACTCCATCAGATGACTCTTTGGCCATGTTAGGGGATACAGGGATCAGTGATGGCTCCAAAGATTTATCCTCACACTCAGCCTTACTTTCTGTACCACACACCACCTCTTCTAGCATGGGTTCAATTTGGGACTCACATCCTTCTTTCTGTACAGCGAGTCCTGTTGTTTCAGTGGTTTCTACCATGCACATGTCTCCATGCACTTCTGAATTAGGATTAATGAGAGCTTCTGAGATCAAATCTGGTTGCATGGTTAATTCAGTCAGTTTACAAGATGGTTCATGGGAAATTTGCCCATTACTTTCAACTTTACCTGTCTGACTGGTTTCAACCACCAGACCGAGACCAGTTACTTTTACAACATCTCCTGGCATTTCATTCTCCGCTATCTGCTCCGATGCAAATTTCTGAATAACGTTTTCCATGCAGTCCCCTGCAAAAGGTGCATTTATGAGAGGAACACTGCCAGACATAGAAAGGGCCTGCTTTGGAGCAACTGAGGTGTGCATGTCTGGCATATAAGCTGGACAATTACCACTGGAATTACCTATAGATTTACGAGCTAGCGTACGGACAGTTTTTAGCTCCAAGTACTCCTCAACGTACTTGTGCCCTCTTGTGCTCTTCCGAGCATTTTTCCGCGGATGCAGTCGGTTACGAGATTGAAGCTGACATTCTGTTATTGATTTTCTAATATACACTAAGTCACAATGGCTATCGGTATCATTTATGATACAACTTAAAGAGCCATTACTTGGCCTAAGGCAAGAACCTTTTCTGCTTTTCCTGGCTGTTCTTGGAGATATTGGTAAAACTACATTTGATGTCTTGTGAATTGTGGGGGGCTTTACAACAGCATCTTTGCTTTGTGCAAATGAGCTTTTCTGTGTGCACTGTGATAACAGATGATCAGACTCTGCAGTGCATGTCGGCAAGCATCGCTCAGATCTGCACACAGAATCGCCATGTTGAATTTGCTGAATGCTTGATCCTAATAATTTTTTTGCTTCCTGATGATCAGTAGTTGTCTTTGTCATGACAAAAAATTTGTTTGGAGAACTTTCTTTTCCACACTCAACATCTGTTCCACAAGACGAAGATGACAAAACTTCTATCTTGCAAAGGTCTACTGGTTTTTCAGTCATTGCACGTGCAACACTGGAAACATCTGCGTTTAAAACCTCTCCAGTAGGCTTTTGATTTGTCCTGACGACAGATGCCTCTTGAGAGTTCGTGATGCTCACAGCAGCATCCACAGAGCATGTTCTTTCAGACCTCGTTTCAAACGAAGCATGACTGCAGCTGGTTGTCGCTTGCTTCTCAGTCAAATTTGGAGTGGGTGCTTGGAAAGGGTTGGAAGAAGCCACAGTCTTGACTTCGCTTTGCAAGAAGCCTAATGCATCAACTATCTGGCGCTGGTGATGCAAACACAGCTTAGACATGAACTGCTCCAAAGTGGACACCGACTGTAGATCTCCTTCTCGGTCGACTGAGTCCCTGAAAGACCATGCAAAAAAAATTAGAAGTATATTAGACACCGTCTCAACTGGATAATACTAAAAAACATGTCTTTATGTGATGAGCAAATAATACATTTAAAACTGGTCAATAGATTTCCTTTACCTTTTGACCAAATGTGTAGCCGGGCTAGAACTCCTTAAAGACGTATGACTTTTGTTGGAATTCTTCCTAGTCGAGAGGTCAAGAACTCCATCTAAAGACACACAAATAATTCAAAGCTAAACTGAACAATTCTTTTAAACTAGTGGCTCTTGATATATTCATAATTCTATACTGCACCTTGCTCGATGTCCTCTACTTTGACCTTTTTCACAGAGAGGTCCAGCGGGGCATCTTGGTCCACCATGATGAACTTGTTCTGAGCAGGAGCTATATCGACCGCAGTAGGTGAAGTGACACAGCTAGTTTTCAGAAGGCTCTGGACCTTTTTTCCATTGTTTTGAAGCGAGTCCTGAGAGCACTTTTTTCTTGAGGTATAATACGTAGCTAACTCATTAATCATCTGCTGAACGATACCACAGGCCACCACAGGGATGTGCGGATCCGGAATTCTTGGTGTGTATTCTGTTGATAGTTCAATTAGATGTGTTAAAATGAACGCAAATGATTTGTCAACATGAGAAAAGTCTGACAAATCACAGTTGATGTGAAATGCTTCATAGGGATATGCTTGATCAACTCATTTAAAGGGGTCCTTTTATGCACTTTTACAAAGTCTTGAATTTGTCAAGAGAGAGTCACCCCTCTCCCCAGTCTGGCTAGAACGCGCCATTTATTTCCTGTTTCGATGAAGCCCCTCCTTCCGAAATACAAAATGTGCTGTGATTGGTTAGCTGGCCCAGTGTGTTGTGATTGGCACACGGCTTAGCGTGTGGTACACGGAAAACTATGGTAATACAAACAGTAATCGATCACAAAACCCTGGTTAATTTTCCTGAGGGGCGGTGAACAGTCTTACAAAAGCTACAGTAAACACTACATCAACACTAATATTGGCTAGCAGGCGAGCGGAGCAAAACAGCTTTGCTCTCTGTTTACATCACAGCAACAACATAAAACGTATTATTTCTAGTTGCGTTTTTTATTAACAGGTCCAATTATAAGACATACTAACAAGTTGTGTAACAAGATTGTCCCAACAAAGTGGGAACTGCTCCATTTCAGGAGAAGCTTTCGTGCAAACTCTCTCAGGTTCTGGAAGTTGTTCTCCATAAAATGTGCAGCACACAGATAAACGTTAGTGTTATAATGTTCAAGAACAGTGTTTAAAATAAATTTTAACCACTAAGTTCATCAGCCTTAGGAAGGTCTAGGGCTGTGCCGGTAAACTTGACAACCGCACCGCGGTGGTCCGCCAAAACAATTTTTTTGTATGTTAATGCTGTTTTACATGAATATTATGACACGAGTGAAGCACAAAGCTTTGTTTACAAAATAAATAATAGGTAAGAAATTAAATGTTACATCGCAGACATGGAAAAGTTTGAATTCATGACGAATGAAAGAGTTCATAAATTTAAACTTTGTCAGCTTTGAATTCTAGTTTGCGATCTGGTCACCCGATTATCAGCGAATTTAACAATATTCCATTAGTTATTCCATATAGAAAGCTTGAATTGTCTACTTTTAAACAAAACAATTCAAAACGAAAATAAACCGACTAGCATATGCTTATATCTATTCCGTATGAAGTGTGCATCTCTC
Source organism: Abramis brama (assembly GCF_963993115.1). Taxonomy (NCBI): domain Eukaryota; kingdom Metazoa; phylum Chordata; class Actinopteri; order Cypriniformes; family Leuciscidae; genus Abramis; species Abramis brama. The sequence goes on along the minus strand of NC_139981.1, from coordinate 34,041,715 downwards.
TCTATAGGCGCGTTCACTGCGAAGATGACGAGTCAGCATCGTCAACTTCATCTTTGCAGCCGACACTGACACAGAAAACACTTTATTAATAAACAATTCAAATGGCTCCTTGCTATATTTGACACATTCATAATCATTACTTTTGCTGGTTCTTTGTGACAGCTGTTGGCAGCGTCACCCTCCGGTTACATGAACGCGTCACCACCACATCAGCACCAGAACATGGAGATTTTATTTTAGAGAATAATCACACAACCCTTTTAGATATTCTATAATTAAATCAACTAATCGAATATTCAAAAATCGTGACTCATCCCTGCATGGAATCTCTCGTTTCTTTTCCCAAATCGTCACTCGCGTCTCACCCATTTCTGAAGGGGATTATAAACGTTTCTTCCTTGGTTCGCTTTTAATTAGCCTATCATTTTCGTATTCTTTAGTGTGGTAAAGTAGAAAAACGCTGTAGGACAGATAGCCTACATTTTTACTTGTAAGTCAAATTCTTTTTAACACAGTTTGTGCTTGTTATTAGACGTATGGTAATTGGTAAGGCGCGTCAAGTTCATTTGTAAAGCGCGTTTCACACACGCGGGTGATTTTTGTTTCGCTTTCTCTGGCAGTGCAATATCAAACATAGCCTAAATGCCTTGCCCTTGTGGAAGATAAAATTCGCTCTTCGTACCTTTTACAACAAGTAGAAAACATGAAGATATCAGGAAAGAGATCGATGGTCTCTGTCCTGCTCGTGTCCAGAGCGGTAGGCTATATCACGCGTCTTTGTGTGGAAATATTAAACGAAAGTTGTTGTTTTTCTCTTTTTTAAATAGAGTCAACTTTATTATATTATTTAAGTTACCAGTATTTACTGATATTTATTTCAGTGCTTTACAGGCTTTAGTGTGTTGTTTCTTTGTTTTGTTTTTATTTCAAACTGCCACCGTCACATTCCTAGGAAGGTCAAACGTGGGTTTTGGAAACGGGGTGGAAAAAACAGTCTCTCTTTGATATAGCGACAACACGGTCTTCTCTAACGCACCTTAACCAGGCCTCGTTCCTTCTTTGCATATTCTGTGGGCGGGGATTATTTAAATGAGTAACATTATGACTTCATAAGATCCGGAAAATCACGCTGTAGTCCAAACGAGTCGTTTGTTGTAGTTCTTGGAAAGTGGATTCCGTTAAATAAAATATCTCCCTTTGGAGTGGACTTTGAGCTTTGTAACCTTGCAGATATCTTTATGCTCATTAACAGCAAAAAGTGAAAAAGCATAATAGGACCCCATTAAGGTGGGCAGAGATAAAGTTGCAGTCATTCCCATTACTATAATGAATCATCACTGATCACGCATTACTACACAAATGACAGACCATACGAGGTATACTCACTTTTCCTCTGTAGCACTGCATTCAGGAATTCCTCTGATTGCCACTCGAGTCTGTTGATGTTAGAAGGATCTTTACCTAGTAAAGGTTTTCCTCCACTTTCCACAATTTGTTTGTTGAGTGCAACTACATGTTCCTGTTCATGGGGTAAAAAAAAAGGGTGGAATAAGAACAAGGGTTGAGGTGTGCACAAGGTGTTATTTTACATACTTCTAGGAGACACACATGCAACGTACTTAAAATGTATTCAAAACCATGGGAAATGGAAAATGAAATTAACATGTAAAAAGCTATAATTGAAACCACGGTGTCCTTTGAACACATTACTTGGAATAACTGTAAAGTCCAGAATATAGCTAGTGCAAGAGAGACAGGTAAAAAAATCGAAACTGTTCTTCCAAGGTGTCTTGACATATCAGGAAAGAGGGAAATTAGGTAAATGAACAACAACAAAAAAAAAAACTACCTTCACTTTTTCTCGTCTTAAGCAGCAGTAAAGACAACTTTCATCAAATGACCAATTTGACACACTTGCAGGCTTACAATCTGTGGATCCAAAAGAAGAGGCAAAATTCAGCCGTGTGTGCAGGGAAGGGAAAGACCAAACTGTAACGAACACAGGATGCTGCTACCGCTAGAAAACTACTAGCAGGTTTAGGCTAACTAGCAGTCTATTTTAGTTAGCATGACTTTGTCAATTTAAAACTGAAACTGTAAATCAAAAGCCTACTTATACCAGTGTGATTACATTTTATTCATATCCTCCAGTGCCAGCACCAGCTCAAAGTCTGACTATTGTTTTGGGTTGAAAATTCTCAAGTTTTGTCCAGTATTCACCAAATTTGGTTCACATAATCAATGAATGTCACATGATCTGACCATACCGGCTGAGTTTGGTGACAGTGCCACTCACTGGCTTTTTCAGCATTTGAGTTCCCATTTCTCCTACAAATGTACATTTTTATGTTGGATAAAAGCATCTGCCATAAATGCGCATAGCAACAAACAGTGCGTTCATGGTATCGGTTTATTAGTATGCATGTTCTTTGAGAATTTAAACCATTGTAACGGCCAGCAGAGTGGATTGGGGATTTTGATTTATTCCAGTAACTTAATTTAATCAGAAAGATGTATTGCTTGAATGCGAGGGGACCGAAGTGACTTTCTGAGTCATTTTTCTCACTCTGATTGTATAGAGTTTTTGGAGGCTGGGCAGGAGAGCAGCAGTGATCCTCTCTGCAGTCGAAGAGTCCTCTGTAGTCTTCTGATGTCTAATTTTGAAGCAGAGCCAAAGCAGACGGTTACAGACGTGCAGAGGACAGACTCAGTGATGGAGGAGGAGGACTACATCAGCAGCTTCAACGAGGGCTGGGCGATACGGCTGAAAACTGCAGCGCGATATAAGCGGTTCATATCGGTCGATGTCGATAATTATTGATATTTTTTATGACCTATTTAAAATAAGGACCAGGAGAAAAATATATTACACTTAAACATTTTTATTTTAAACTTAACCTTCCTCTGATTATAATCCCCTCAGTTATGAAGGCAGAAATGTCAACACAACCATGGAAAACACTCAAATAATTAAAGTCTAAAATCACAATGAACACTTAAGAATTATCTCTTAACATTAAGGGGCAAAATTAAAGAATACATAAGAAATGCTTGATAAAGTGTAATACAATAGTGTTAAATCTAAACAGAGAAACCGAAGACGGTCTTGCATAATTTGCAGACGACATTGGCTACGGTCAGACTTATAAAATCCAAAAACTGCCATACCGGCAAGCCGACTTTCCTCATCGCTGCGGCATCACTGTCCACGGATCACTCCACGCCGGTTCTGAAGAGTCCGACACGAGACGACGATATGGCGCAACCAAACTGATACGGTCACATGACTGGCTGTTAGCGTTGCTAGGTTACCAGAGAGTGAGTGTCCTGCCTTTACTCATGCAACCAAACTTGCTTCGCAACCTCTGGTTTCTTCCGACGAGGAAAATAAAATTATCGAACGCATTTTTTATTGATCTTGATTACGTGTCTATCGTTATCGTTTTATCGCCCAGCCCTAGGTTCAACTTCCTCAGCTGGTGAAGGAAGTACAACTTCTGCTGGGCCTTTTCTCACAAACAGAGCCTATATGTCATACTCCTTTTCCACCGAGGCAGTTTGAGTGCTGGTTCAGAGCCTAGTTTTAAATCAGATCTTTGAAACAACAGGAACAGTTGTTCATGAGTAGCACCAAAACATTGCTGGTCCAGAAGGAGAACTGCTTGCGTCAGGGGCTGGGGTAACCGTGACCAACAAGACCAACAAACTTTTGACCGCCATTTTTGACATAGCAGCTAAAAACGATGGATGTAACAAAACAGAAATTACGGCGAGCTGCACAAACAAGTTGGATTCGCCGTGTCTGAATGCCGATGTAGGTTCACAAAGCCATGGGCATCAATAGTAGCGTAACATCCGCGATTGCTGAGGTGTTTCTCCTGAAGTCTGATCGTCTCCACGGTTGTACGACCGCAGCAGATGTTCAACCTCCTGCTGATACGCAGACTCATCACGAGTGAGAGGCCGATGACTGTAGTGTTGCAAACTGTAGAAGTTTGACAGAGGGGTCCTTTGCAATGCAGTGAGAAAAGCAGTGGGAGAGCACACATCCCTGAGGGGGGGGGGGGGGGGGGGGGGGGCAGTTCTGATGGTGCGGGTGTTCGGCGTGAATGTCCCCAGCCTCACCAGCAGTTAAACAGCAGCCTATTATTCTTTACTCAGTTCTATGCAAAATAATCAAGTTTAATTTTTTACCAATTATCGAAATAATGCATAGTCCAAGAAAGCTACGATCATCAGAGCATGAGCAGAGAGTAGCGGGGAGCGGATCAGTGAACGAGACGGTTCTTTTATCACTGGATTCCTGAGGCAATTCATTCACATTCACAACTTGTGTAAATCTGATTTCTTATGTCGCTCTGTAGATCCAGCACCACAGGACCCACTGGCATCAACTATCTGCCATCCCTCACACAGCAGCGGGTGATGTTGGGAACCCCAGCTCCCGTTCCTATCCTACAAATGGTGCTGTCAAAAAATACAACACCACCAGCACCACTACACACACACAGAGGTGTTGTTGGGTTTTGCCAAATATTCAGACAAATCAGGTTTGTTTTGCCCATCTGTTGCATCACTCTAGCTATGTTTCCATCCACCTATTTTTTAATGTGCATTTTGGGATATTGCATTAAAAAAAGAAAGTAAAAAAAAAAAAAAAAGCTGGATGGAAAAGCCAAGATGCGCATAAATTAAAAAAAAAAAGTGCATTAAATACTCAGCACTAAATTGAGGCAGATCAGTTGTTTATCCAATAACACAATATGCTTATAATAATTATGCTGGAAACACATTTATTGAATAAATCCCTCAATGTGCAACAATAACCTCGTGTGACTTTGTCTCGGCGTCAGCTGTGATTGGATAACTGGAGTAACCAGAGGACCAATGGCGTCGCAGCATTTCTAATGTTGGTTTGGTGTTCAACTTTAACTTTGGTGTTTTAGTGTGTGATCAGAATGATTCGGTGTAATACCCTCCAGAAGCGTCTCACACACGAGTGTGTTCCCGAACACACTATTTACTGTGTTTCGTCTGACGCTCTGAGACACACTCATTTACTATAGAGGGAAAAAGAGTCTGATTGCAGAAACTTCAGTTTTATTACTGATACTGTGCACCAATTTCCCTGGAAGTGAAGATTTTGTTCTCTTGAACACATTTGTGAGTAAAGCACATGTGTGAAAGCCTTCGCAGGGCAGTGTGCATCACATGTGTTGGGACTTGTGAGAACAGGACACATCCACAACCTTCCGAAACTCTTTCCAAGACATCAAAACAAAAGCTAGACTGAAGCTTGACATGATGATCTGATGTATGATATGACTTTGTTCTGTCAAACTTCTTCTCACTGCTACTTTCTATTGGTTTAGGGGATTTTTTTTTTCAATCTGCCTCATCGTTTCTGAAAATAGCACAATATAAAGCCTGTTCACTAAACGGAGCGCGCACAACTGAAGCTGTCAATCATCACAGTTTACTGTGCTGTCACTGAAACTCTAAACTCTCTTCTATAAAGCCATCGCGTCTCTTCAGAAGACTTGATTTAGATTAGATTAGATTAGATTAAATTAGACTGCTTGACTGATTATTTTCACGATTCCTTTATGACTTTTTTTTTTTTTAAGTTTTAGGGGAATTGATTTTAAATGGAGGGTTAAAAATCTCTCAGGTTTCATAATATCTTCATTATTGTTTGGAAGATGAATAAACCTCATAGGTCTGACACAACATGAGGGTGAGCACATGACAGAACTTACATTTTTTGAGTGAATTATACTTTATAAATACAGTGTGGCGAGTCTTGGATAAAACTAACTCTAACGCGAATCATCTCGTTTACATCAACGATACATATAACGGCACATTTTTATATCGCGATACAACGATGAGACGCACCTAATTTCAGCATATATTATCACTACTACTACTATTCACCTAAATATCATATAAAAAGCATGTCATCGAATGCAACATAACAGATTTGATTTGACTGGACAGTTGAAATATTATCATTAATTTCCTATGGAGCAAAAATAAATTATTTATGAGTGTTAAATAAACACTAGAAATTTGGCATTGGACCTTTAAGTACGTAGAGCCAATCAGCAAACAAGAAGAATTCATATGAACTTCTACAATGGAAAACTGGACGCTCCAGGTGTTTTCACTGGAAGTGCAGAAGCGGCGCTGCAGAGCACTGACACACACTGAAGTAAAGAGAGAAATGATACACCGGCGCTTCATTGCTGTAAACTGTATTAATGCACTGTTTTATTCTAAATAAAGTGCTCGTATTGTAGGCTATATTAATAAAATAAAAAGGTTACAAATGTCCTTCGTAAGCAAAGCAAAAAGAACATGCATGAATGGGGAACGTGCGGGACGTGCTTGATGTTAAACAGAGTTAAGTGCAGTTAGCCTGAAAGAGATCAACGCATTACTCACACACACACACACACACACGATCTCTTTAGAGGCACACTGCGCTCGAGCGACAGATACACAGAAGTATGTTTGTAAATCTGTCTTGACAAGCATTCATGTAAACATAGTGTGTGTGTGTGTGTGTGTGGGGGGGGGGGGGGGTCTGATGCGTAACATTATATTAGATCTGTGCATTATGTCTTAATATAATAACCCTGCTGCTGTCTGTCATTAATGTTAATCAAACAACAAAAGAGGGACTGAATAACTTCTGTGGCTTTAATAATCATTTATTTATAATAAACACACTAAAGTCTATGCAGAGACTATCTTTATATTGGACAGGTGTGCGGTTACCTGTTAGAAGCCCGAGGTCCTCCACGACCGAGGTCCTCCACAACACCTCCAGGATACTGTCCAGACCTACAGGAGGAAGGAGACGTGCTCAAGTTTCTCACACTTTCATCAAGACAAATCTCCATTAAACCACGATAATGCATTAAATACATGTAATACAATCGTCCATTTTGATTTCATGGTGAGTTTAATGCCTGGTTCAGATTACACGATTTTTTTGTCTGTTATGATAGTCACTGTGTCAGATTACACGATTTTGACTCCTAAAAATCTTGTCATGTCGTGGACAAGAAACATGTCAGACTACACGTTGTTTTCCGACCAGTCATCGCGAGCCGTCTCACACACTCATTCACTCGCACATACACACGCTCACTCACATAGCCTACACACACACACACACTCACTCACTCGCACATACACACTCACTCACATACACTCTCTCTCTCTCTCTCACACACACACACTTCTCACTCTCACACACACACACTTCTCACTCTCTCACACACACACTTCTCACTCTCTCACACACACACTTCTCACTCTCTCACACACACACTTCTCACTCTCTCACACACACACTTCTCACTCTCTCACACACACACTTCTCACTCTCTCACACACACACTTCTCACTCTCTCACACACACACTTCTCACTCTCTCACACACACACTTCTCACTCTCTCACACACACACTTCTCACTCACACACTCACTCGCTCACTCATGCTCTCGCGCACACACACAGTCACACACTCGCTCACTCACTTGCGAACACACACACTCACTCACTCACTCACTCACTCACTCACTCACTCACTCACTCACTCACTCACTCACTCACTCACTCACTCACTCACTCACTCACTTGCGAACACACACTCTCACTCACTCGCTCGCTCGCTCGCTCGCTCGCTCGCTCACTCACTCACTCACTCACTCACTCACTCGCTCGCGAACACACACTCTCACTCACTCACTCACTCACTCACTCGCTCACTCACTCGCTCACTCACTCGCTCACTCACTCGCTCACTCACTCGCTCACTCACTCGCGAACACACACTCTCACTCACTCACTCACTCACTCACTCACTCACTCACTCACTCACTCACTCACTCACTCACTCACTCACTCACTCACTCACTCACTCGCGAACACACTCACTCACTCACTCACTCACTCACTCACTCACTCGCTCACTCACTTGCGAACACACACTCTCACTCACTCACTCACTCTCACTCTCTCACTCACTCACTCACTCGCTCACTCACTTGCGAACACACACTCTCACTCACTCACACTCTCACTCACTCACTCACTCACTCTCACTCACTCACTCACTCACTCACACTCACTCACTCACTCGCTCACTCGCTCGCTCGCTCACTCGCTCACTCGCTCGCTCGCTCACTCGCTCACTCACTCGCTCACTCACTCGCTCACTCACTCGCTCACTCACTCGCTCACTCACTCGCTCACTCACTTGCGAACACACACTCTCACTCACTCACACTCTCACTCACTCACTCACTCACTCACTCACTCACTCACTCACTCACTCGCGAACACACACTCTCACTCACTCACTCACTCACTCACTCACTCACTCGCGAACACACACTCTCACTCACTCACTCACTCACTCACTCGCTCACTCACTCACTCGCTCACTCGCTCACTCGCTCACTCACTCACTCGCTCACTCACTTGCGAACACACTCGCTCACTCACTCACTCACTCGCTCACTCACTCGCTCACTCACTCGCTCACTCACTCGCTCACTCACTCGCTCACTCACTCGCTCACTCACTCGCTCACTCACTCGCTCACTCACTTGCGAACACACACTCTCACTCACTCTCACTCACTCACTCTCACTCACTCACTCACTCACTCACTCACTCACTCACTCACTCACTCACTCACTCACTCACTCACTCACTCACTCACACTCACTCACTCACTCGCTCGCTCGCTCACTCGCTCACTCGCTCGCTCGCTCACTCGCTCACTCACTCGCTCACTCACTCGCTCACTCACTCGCTCACTCACTCGCTCACTCACTTGCGAACACACACTCTCACTCACTCACACTCTCACTCACTCACTCACTCACTCACTCACTCACTCACTCACTCACTCGCGAACACACACTCTCACTCACTCACTCACTCACTCACTCACTCACTCGCGAACACACACTCTCACTCACTCACTCACTCACTCACTCGCTCACTCACTCACTCGCTCACTCGCTCACTCGCTCACTCACTCACTCGCTCACTCACTTGCGAACACACTCACTCACTCACTCACTCACTCGCTCACTCACTCACTCGCTCACTCACTCGCTCACTCACTCGCTCACTCACTCGCTCACTCACTCGCTCACTCACTTGCGAACACACACTCTCACTCACTCTCACTCACTCACTCTCACTCACTCACTCACTCACTCACTCACTCACTCACTCACTCACTCACTCACTCACTCACTCACTCACTCACTCACTCACTCACTCACTCACTCACTCACTCACTCGCGCGCCGTTGTCGTGGAGGACCGTTAAAAAATTAAACATGCTAGTCTTTTTGTCGTGATGTCGTGAAGCATCGCAGACGCGACGTAGGTTGTCGCCCACTATGACACACTATACGAGATGAAACGATCGAATCTTGCGTCCCGACGCCCGTTGTCGTTTGCGAATCCCCACGACACCCTACGTCAAACGGATCGTGCCAAAATCGGGCTAAAATCGTGTAATCTGAACCAGGCATAACGCAAACTCGTCTGTAAGGAGTGATACGAGTGGCAGTAACCAGCTGTACGACGGCTTTCAGAAATCACAAACATGAGATATATGTAAGGAATAATTGACGACAGGCCGTTGAATTATTAGAAAAATAATGCACACCCGAGGTGGTAATGCGGTCACGACGCGAAGCGGAGTGGCCGTTCACCTCGGGTGTGCATTATTTTTCTAATAATTCAACGGCCTGAAGTCAATTATTCCGCTTATACTACAGTTACCACACCTCGAAACATTGTTCAGATTATGTATTTCAAGACGTTTGTAAAGTTTTTGTCATTAAAACGCTCTTGTATGTAGGACTAATTTCTTACGCATCTAATCCCATGCCTCCGTTGCTAATTCCAAAACGTAATTTTAGAGTTAGTAACGGAGGTTTGAGCCACTGATAGCAGACTAATGCTGGGCACACACGACTAGCTGACACATTCTCTGACTGTTTTCATCGCAGCATATTTTAAACACCGACTTTGAACACAGACTGAATGCGCTGAACACGCGTTTGGACATGATCAGTCATAAGAATCAAATAACATTCATAACCGGCCTTAAAGTGTGTCCCCGGCTTTATGCAGTTATTAATGCAGTTATTAGAGAGAGATGTGCAATAATGAGACAGAAAAGCATGTGCGTCAATATTATTATTTATTTATTAATTCAATTCGTTTTAATTAATTCGTTCATTCTTTTGTTTCTATTATTGACAGATGACAGTAGACTGGCCAAATAAATGAAACACAAAGCCCTTTTAACAAGTAGGCCAATCAATAATTATTTATTTGTTAAATTATCTGCAATAAAAATCCGTGCTGCAGGACTATCCATTTATTTAGCCTATATTCAGTTTAATTTTCTATTGATTATATAGGACTATATACTTTATTTATTAAAATTAAACTGCATGTTTCCATTGATTGTGAAGCTAGACATTGAAAATTGCAGATCAAGCGCATGGGGCTAAATGTTTTTTCTTGTTATGAATTGTATCCTATTTTCCGTTATTACAGTTGACTACGCGAAGTGATATGGAACTGTAATGCGGTCAAGACCTGCCTGGAACTACTTTAGCTGTGCGTTTCCCTGAAAATAATGCACACCTTAGAACGTTCGTCAACCAATCAGATTCAAGCATTCAACGGCCCTGTAGTATAAATATAAATAATGCATAACTCAATGAGAACAGATAAACAGATTCATAAACGTAACCGGTTGGAGTGAGTGGGAAATGAGCAGAGAGTTTAGTGCACTGAAAAAAATTTGGAGTAGGATTTACTTGAAAAAAGCTAGGCAACTTTTTTCACTCAGAAAATGCTAGTAAATTTACAAAGATTTGCCAAGTAAAAACCTAAACATATTCATCAGTAGCTTTAATTAGAAATCTTTAAGTTAAATTTACTTGGAATATGGAATTAAGTAAACTTTACTTAACCTAGTTAAGTGAAAGTAACACAGAAAATAAGTCATTTTAACTTGGCTAGTAAAAGGTTGATTAATATCGATTTAGTTGAAATTTCCTTTGCATTACATTTCACTCAAACAATAATATTGAATTATACCAGTCATTTATAGTATGTGCTTTACTTAGATTATCTAAGTAATTTATACTACAGCATGTCAGATGTTAAGCATCATGTGAATGCAAAGACCTCAATACTTGGTAGACAATACACAATGACGGTAACATTTGATGGATCGTTTTTGTGTTTGAATGTGTCATTTTGAGCAGAAAATTTACTCGAAATGTCACAAAATGGCAAGTTACTAATCCTGACAACAAAAGCAATGATAAAACAGTGTAAATACAGCTGGAAACCAGTGAAAAATTAACCTCATTAATTATTCAAGGTCCAGTGCATGATGGGAACCCCAGTATCAGAAAAGCTGAGTAATTTTTACTTAATTTTATTGAGTTGATATTACGCTTTCATTTCTACTCGCTTGAATTAAGTACTGATATGGAATTTACTTAGGCCTAGTTTTTTTAATTCTTGCCTGAACTAACTTTTTCATGTAAATTACATTGTTTTTTTTCAGTAGTAATTACGTCACCAAAAAATCATTTTTTACAGTGTAGCTGGCAGGAAATCTACTTTCTAAATGCATGTAATTGATCTTATCGTGAATGATTCTTCCATGCATACTTTTATTTTTATGTTGATGTGTTTCCAGTGAAGGAACAGTCTTCTCTCTGGTGACAACAATAAATCAACTCTGATTTCATTTTCAATTCAATCAAAATCGGAGACGCAAGACGGCAAGTTGTATTTGAATGAAACGAGAGATACCTGTGCGCCGTTATAATGCGTTGCTATTGACGACGGTCATTATAAGGAAGGAAATGCCACAGAATATAATCTTGCTTAAAAAAGTGCATAAAGCTGCTGGTTTTATTTGTTGTTTGTTGATTTTCAAATATAAAACTTGTTGAAATGTCTTCAGTGTGAGCATCAGTTCTTTTTGAACACTTTCATCTCGTTTTAACAAAACCGTGATAATATTGATAATCATGATAATTTTGGTCACTATTATCGTGATATGAGATTTTCATACCGTCCCATCCCTAGAGTCACGTCCACATCCCAATCTAATCAACAAACGATGGAGGAAAGAAACAAACAGTCCCAGCCCTGCATTCGTCTCGTTTTCCACTAATCTTGCACCTCGTTCTGGAGGCTGCACTCCAGAGGACACACACACACACACACACACACACACACACGTCCAGCTGCCTCAGACAAGCAGTGGGTTACAGTAACAAGTGCTGCATTATCTTCTACTGGGAGTGTTCTGGAGTGAGACCTGCACAGGTACAGGTGTTCGAAATGAGGAAGAAAGATGCGTTTCTGCTTCCTCCATCGCAGCTTTCCCAGCAGCCCGTGTGTGTGTGTGTGTGTGTGTGTGTGTGTGTGTGTGTGTGTGTTCGGCAAACACAGAGAAACCGCTACACTGATGACTGACGACTGCATTGTAGGTCAATGTTTATGACTAATATTCAGCAATATTACTGATTCGACTGCAGTGACACTACTGGATGAGCTCAACTAAAGGCCACACGACTTTTAAACTCTGAACAGATTTTAAAACACTAAAGCCAGGGGTTTTCCGCAAAATAATTTGCTATTCCGCATTTCCGGATGTTAAGTCTCGTTTTTTTATCATCTGAAACGTGTTACAATTTAAACAGTTCCAAAGTTACTTATATAATGCATTTAACGTCAAATAGGCAAAACATAAGACACTTAAAAGTAGGCACTTCAAGGTTTCTAAAGATATATTCCTCATATCTGTGTGAAGGAGGCAGTAATTTTGGGTCATTGTTGGTTTATGGCTTCAGGAAGTCGTTCATGGACACCGAGACGGTGAACGCATTTTTGTTTTTGTTTATTTATTTTGCAAAAGTATGATGTTTTGTAGAGGTGTAACAATATATCGTGTCACAATATATCGCAATACAAAAATGCAACAATATGTATCGTGGATAGTGACAATATATAAAATTTTAGTGTTGAATATAATGTATAATAATGCAATGGGGGAATATTTGTGGGTCCTGATGATGCCAAATGTCTGATGTTACCAGTAAAAAGTGTCCTACATTATTTTAAATATATCTAGTCAGTGACAGATTGAAAGTATATTCGTCTAAAATAATTTTAGCTTCAGAATCATGAATATTGACCGTGACATGAGTGTATCATTACAGCCCTAATGTTTTGCTGTTATTTTGAAGGTACACAAAGATATATTGTTTACCACTTCTGAGTGATATCTTACTCTTGTCTGACTGAGTATTTTAAGTTGTGGGCTAGATGGTGGCAAGAAAACACATGCACATAGAAAAACATCTGCATCAGTTTGACCACAAACACTCACATCGCAGCCAAACACAGACACACACTCACACACACTCCGATCGCTCAGACCACAGAGACGCTTCCAGAGGAGCCGAGGTGGCGAAGGTCTAGTGTTGTCCTCATCTGCATTTACTGGGTATTTTTACACCCTGACTGTGTGTGTGTGTGTGTGTGTGTGTGTGTGTGTGTGTGTGTGTGTGTGGTGAGCATCTGCAGCACATGTGGGCAAACTGATGCAGATGTGCTCTTAATTTGCATTAGGGCTGTGCAACATGGACAAAAAAATGATATCTCTAGATTTTTTCTATAATGATAATTAGGCCATATTTTGCGGAGTGTGTTCATGGTGTCGGTACAGCAGGTTTAGCACTGTGTTATGGTTATTTCTCAGCAGTGCCAGAAATGATCTGTTCCAACAAGTTTAAATAGATATTTTTACCTAATTAAATCTGTTGGAGCTATTTTGCACTTTGTTTATTTTAGGCTTAAGTTATAGTCTAATTTATTTCTTTTCTTTTCTTGCTAAAAGTTAACTTGCTTTATTTTGCATTTATGCTTATTTTCTTGTTTATTTACATTGTCGTTTATTGGTCACATGGTGCTATGTTAATTTGTATAAATAGGTCAAGGTGGGAGGAACCAGAAGGGCTGCGAGGGCATATGGTTTTTTACCACAGCAGGAAATGTCTGTGAGCTTGCTTATATGTGTAAATAAACCTCCTCGAGCTCATCTTTTGCTATGGACATTAGTTTATTTTGGTACCTCTAACCATGCGTAAAGCCTAACCCATGACGTAGCCTCAGTGGCCATTTGAGAAGTTTGGTATTATTAGTTTTGTTTAAGTTTATGGACAAATAGCCACTACAAAATCTATGCATTGTCTTTTGTGTCAAATTCTACTGTACAACAGTAATACATTTCTGTTTATAACACATTATTTTGCCTCATCATCACCAGCTCAGTGCTTCAGTCCAAAGAGAAAAACTATGTAATATTATTAGTAACTGCACTTATTTATGAAGTGCAATAGTAATTTCGGTTTAGAATACATTATTTTGCACCATCACAGGCTTATTACAATTTTACAAACCTTGAAAAAAAGCATTCATTTATTTAGCAGAATAAATAGTTTGAATAAAACAAACGTTTAGTCAATACATGTACTTAACAGTAAACAAACGCATTTACATTCATTTGTTGAAGTGCTTTCACTTCTGCAGTGCTGACATTTGCTTATCTGTCAATCATGCTGAACTGCACATGAACGCGCATTTAAAAAACAACTTTCAGACGAACGTGAGCGCGCAGAGAGATAGCAATACACATAACTCTATATGAATAACAATATCCCGACGAGAAATAGCCCGAATGGATCACAGGTGAACGGAAGTTCGTCGCGTCTATGATTTGATCGCCGAAAGCCAAAGATTAACGGGGTTTGATCCGATCCTGACGGTTAGCGTTAGCATGCTAATAACTGCAGGAATTAGTGCCCATATTTCTATTAAACTAACGTGAAGAAACAATGAAAACAGAGTGTTCTGCAGAGAGGTGCTGATCTTACCCACACAGTGAATGAATTCAGACCTCCAGCAATCCGCGTCCTGGCGAGAAACAAACCTTTCATTCGTGCACAACCGCTTCGTGCACGGACTCGCCATTTTCTACTGTGAGTGATCACATGAACGCGCACGTTCACTGATAGTGCACATACGTGTCGCTTCGGCATGTGACGCCATGACGCACGCGTCCTCTTTTTCTGCGGTCGACGAACTGACACACTACAGTCGTGCAGTAATTATTATTATTACCACGTCATGACAGCATTAGGAGAAAAAATAAACCAATTTTCTTTGGTTAATATCTCTGTAATATTATAAACGTGATAATGACTGGCGTCTCCAGGCCGACAGATGGCGCTGGCGTGTGTTGAGCAGCAGCGATCAGCGTGTGTGTGTTCAGTTTCCACATGTATCGTTACAGTAGCGCGAAGCTAAAGATGGATCTGTAAACTTCTTAAATTGTCTTTAGTGTTTCTCCTCCTCCTCGTTTAAACTCTACATTAATGTAAATTCGTTCGTGGTTTCATGTGAGATAAAGCATGAGGAACCGCGGCGCTTATAATATAGACCCGAGACTCAAACACCGAGTCCATCAGGTAAACTTAATGCTTTATTATTATTATTATTATCATTCAAATAATATTTTACTGTACAATAACTAATTATAAAGTTATCTGAAAAAAAGCGAAGACAGCCAGGGGAAATTAAACATACAGTAACTAAATAAATGAAAATACGAAGGAAAGTATTTGTTCCGCACAGAGTCTGTAATGATTTTAATGTACTACTTATTGATTTTAAGTTAGTAACATAAAATAATTGGCTTGTCTATGTTTACCTAGCAAGTTTAAACATCAGATGGTTGTGAATGCCTGTATAACACATGATATTCCTCCTCTCTTGCTTCCTTCCCATATAAACATTGTATACTTTCAATATGTCTGTGTGTGTGTGTGTGTGTGTGTGTGTGTACATTATATATATATATTACATATATTACATATATGTACATACACACACACACATATATATAGCCTATATATACAGTGGTGGCCAAAATTATTAAACGGTAAGATGTTTTAATGTCTTAAAATAAGTCTCTTCTGCTCACCAAAGCTTAATTTATTTGATCCAAAATACAGCAAAAATAGTAATACTGTTAAATATTTTTACCATTTAAAATAACTGTTTTTTATTTGAATATATTTTAAAGTGTAATTTATTCCTGTGATCAAAGCTGAATTCTCAGCATCATTACTCCAGTCTTCAGTGTCACATGATCCTTCAGAAATCACTCTAATATGATGATTTGATGCTCAAGAAACATTTATGATTATTATCAATGATGAAAACAGTTGTGTACAATTTATTTTCAGGATTATTTGATGAATAGAAAGTTCAATATAACTTATCTGAAATAGAAAGCTTTTGCAACATTATAAATGTCTTTACTTTCACTGTTCATCAATTTAATGCATCCTTGCTGAATACAATTATGTTTCTTTCATTTCTTTCCACAAAAAAAAAAAACTCTTACTGACCCCAAACTTTTGAACAGTAGTGATAATGTTACAAAAGCTTTCCATTTCAGATAAATGCTGTTTTATTCATCAAATAATCCTGAAAAAAAAACATTGAACACAACTGCTTTCAACACTGATAATAATCATAAATGTTTCTTGAGCATCAAATCATCATATTAGAGTGATTTCTGAAGGATCATGTGACACTGAAGACTGGAGTAATGATTCTGAAAATTCAGCTTTGATCACAGGAATAAATTGCTTTTTAAAATATATTCAAATAGAAAACAGTTATTTTAAATGGTAAAAATATTTCACAATATGACTGTTTTACTCTATTTTGGATCATACAAATAAAGCCTTGGTGAGCAGAAGAGACTTCTTTTAAACATTAAAAATTACCGTTCTAAAAATTTTGGCCACCACTGTGTATGTGTGTATATATATATATACATATATGGTGTGTGTGTGTATGATATATTTTCAATGGTCTCTCCTGTTTCAGTTCCTGAAGACTCACGATGATCAGTATGTGGATATTTCAGCCATGGCCTCTGAGCTCCAGCAACAGTTCAGGTGAGTTTCCTCCTGCGGTGAGTCTGAGATGTGCTGGTGTTCAGCGGTGAGTCTGAGATGCGCTGGTGTTCAGCGGTGAGTGAGTCTGAGATGTGCTGGTGTTCAGCGGTGAGTGAGTCTGAGATGTGCTGGTGTTCAGCGGTGAGTGAGTCTGAGATGTGCTGGTGTTCAGCGGTGAGTGAGTCTGAGATGCGCTGGTGTTCAGCGGTGAGTGAGTCTGAGATGCGCTGGTGTTCAGCGGTGAGTGAGTCTGAGATGCGCTGGTGTTCAGCGGTGAGTGAGTCTGAGATGCGCTGGTGTTCAGCGGTGAGTGAGTCTGAGATGCGCTGGTGTTCAGCGGTGAGTGAGTCTGAGATGTGCTGGTGTTCTGCGGTGAGTGAGTCTGAGATGTGCTGGTGTTCTGCGGTGAGTGAGTCTGAGATGTGCTGGTGTTCAGCGGTGAGTGAGTCTGAGATGTGCTGGTGTTCAGCGGTGAGTGAGTCTGAGATGCGCTGGTGTTCAGCGGTGAGTGAGTCTGAGATGTGCTGGTGTTCTGCGGTGAGTGAGTCTGAGATGTGCTGGTGTTCTGCGGTGAGTGAGTCTGAGATGAGCTGGTGTTCAGCGGTGAGTGAGTCTGAGATGTGCTGGTGTTCAGCGGTGAGTGAGTCTGAGATGTGCTGGTGTTCTGCAGTGAGTGAGTCTGAGATGTGCTGGTGTTCAGCGGTGAGTGAGTCTGAGATGTGCTGGTGTTCAGCGGTGAGTGAGTCTGAGATGCGCTGGTGTTCACCGGTGAGTGAGTCTGAGATGTGCTGGTGTTCTGCAGTGAGTGAGTCTGAGATGTGCTGGTGTTCTGCAGTGAGTGAGTCTGAGATGTGCTGGTGTTCTGCAGTGAGTGAGTCTGAGATGTGCTGGTGTTCAGCGGTGAGTGAGTCTGAGATGTGCTGGTGTTCAGCGGTGAGTGAGTCTGAGATGCGCTGGTGTTCACCGGTGAGTCTGAGATGCGCTGGTGTTCAGCGGTGAGTGAGTCTGAGATGTGCTGGTGTTCAGCGGTGAGTGAGTCTGAGATGCGCTGGTGTTCAGCGGTGAGTGAGTCTGAGATGCGCTGGTGTTCAGCGGTGAGTGAGTCTGAGATGTGCTGGTGTTCAGCGGTGAGTGAGTCTGAGATGTGCTGGTGTTCAGCGGTGAGTGAGTCTGAGATGCGCTGGTGTTCACCGGTGAGTCTGAGATGTGCTGGTGTTCAGCGGTGAGTGAGTCTGAGATGTGCTGGTGTTCAGCGGTGAGTGAGTCTGAGATGCGCTGGTGTTCACCGGTGAGTCTGAGATGCGCTGGTGTTCAGCGGTGAGTGAGTCTGAGATGTGCTGGTGTTCAGCGGTGAGTGAGTCTGAGATGTGCTGGTGTTCAGCGGTGAGTGAGTCTGAGATGAGCTGGTGTTCAGCGGTGAGTGAGTCTGAGATGCGCTGGTGTTCTGCAGTGAGTCTGAGATGTGCTGGTGTTCAGCGGTGAGTGAGTCTGAGATGTGCTGGTGTTCTGCAGTGAGTGAGTCTGAGATGTGCTGGTGTTCAGCGGTGAGTGAGTCTGAGATGTGCTGGTGTTCAGCGGTGAGTGAGTCTGAGATGCGCTGGTGTTCACCGGTGAGTCTGAGATGCGCTGGTGTTCAGCGGTGAGTGAGTCTGAGATGTGCTGGTGTTCAGCGGTGAGTGAGTCTGAGATGTGCTGGTGTTCAGCGGTGAGTGAGTCTGAGATGTGCTGGTGTTCAGCGGTGAGTGAGTCTGAGATGAGCTGGTGTTCAGCGGTGAGTGAGTCTGAGATGCGCTGGTGTTCTGCAGTGAGTGAGTCTGAGATGTGCTGGTGTTCTGCGGTGGGTCTGAGATGCGCTGGTGTTCTGCAGTGAGTGAGTCTGAGATGTGCTGGTGTTCTGCGGTGAGTGAGTCTGAGATGCGCTGGTGTTCAGCGGTGAGTGAGTCTGAGATGTGCTGGTGTTCAGCGGTGAGTGAGTCTGAGATGTGCTGGTGTTCTGCAGTGAGTGAGTCTGAGATGTGCTGGTGTTCAGCGGTGAGTGAGTCTGAGATGTGCTGGTGTTCTGCGGTGAGTGAGTCTGAGATGTGCTGGTGTTCTGCGGTGAGTGAGTCTGAGATGTGCTGGTGTTCAGCGGTGAGTGAGTCTGAGATGCGCTGGTGTTCTGCAGTGAGTGAGTCTGAGATGTGCTGGTGTTCAGCGGTGAGTGAGTCTGAGATGTGCTGGTGTTCAGCGGTGAGTGAGTCTGAGATGTGCTGGTGATCAGCGGTGAGTCTGAGATGTGCTGGTGATCAGCGGTGAGTCTGAGATGCGCTGGTGTTCTGCAGTGAGTGAGTCTGAGATGCGCTGGTGTTCTGCAGTGAGTGAGTCTGAGATGTGCTGGTGTTCTGCAGTGAGTGAGTCTGAGATGTGCTGGTGTTCAGCGGTGAGTGAGTCTGAGATGTGCTGGTGTTCAGCGGTGAGTGAGTCTGAGATGCGCTGGTGTTCTGCGGTGAGTGAGTCTGAGATGTGCTGGTGTTCTGCAGTGAGTGAGTCTGAGATGTGCTGGTGTTCAGCGGTGAGTGAGTCTGAGATGTGCTGGTGTTCAGCGGTGAGTGAGTCTGAGATGTGCTGGTGTTCAGCGGTGAGTGAGTCTGAGATGCGCTGGTGTTCTGCAGTGAGTGAGTCTGAGATGTGCTGGTGTTCAGCGGTGAGTGAGTCTGAGATGTGCTGGTGTTCAGCGGTGAGTGAGTCTGAGATGTGCTGGTGATCAGCGGTGAGTCTGAGATGTGCTGGTGTTCTGCAGTGAGTGAGTCTGAGATGTGCTGGTGTTCTGCAGTGAGTGAGTCTGAGTGAGTCTGAGATGTGCTGGTGTTCAGCGGTGAGTGAGTCTGAGATGTGCTGGTGTTCTGCAGTGAGTGAGTCTGAGATGTGCTGGTGTTCTGCAGTGAGTGAGTCTGAGATGTGCTGGTGTTCAGCGGTGAGTGAGTCTGAGATGTGCTGGTGTTCAGCGGTGAGTGAGTCTGAGATGTGCTGGTGTTCAGCGGTGAGTGAGTCTGAGATGTGCTGGTGTTCTGCGGTGAGTGAGTCTGAGATGTGCTGGTGTTCAGCGGTGAGTGAGTCTGAGATGTGCTGGTGTTCTGCGGTGAGTGAGTCTGAGATGTGCTGGTGTTCAGCGGTGAGTGAGTCTGAGATGTGCTGGTGTTCAGCGGTGAGTGAGTCTGAGATGTGCTGGTGTTCTGCGGTGAGTGAGTCTGAGATGTGCTGGTGTTCTGCGGTGAGTGAGTCTGAGATGCGCTGGTGTTCAGCGGTGAGTGAGTCTGAGATGCGCTGGTGTTCAGCGGTGAGTGAGTCTGAGATGCGCTGGTGTTCAGCGGTGAGTGAGTCTGAGATGCGCTGGTGTTCAGCGGTGAGTGAGTCTGAGATGCGCTGGTGTTCAGCGGTGAGTGAGTCTGAGATGTGCTGGTGTTCAGCGGTGAGTGAGTCTGAGATGTGCTGGTGATCAGCGGTGAGTCTGAGATGTGCTGGTGTTCTGCAGTGAGTGAGTCTGAGATGCGCTGGTGTTCTGCGGTGAGTGAGTCTGAGATGCGCTGGTGTTCAGCGGTGAGTGAGTCTGAGATGTGCTGGTGATCAGCGGTGAGTCTGAGATGTGCTGGTGTTCTGCAGTGAGTGAGTCTGAGATGTGCTGGTGTTCTGCGGTGAGTGAGTCTGAGATGCGCTGGTGTTCAGCGGTGAGTGAGTCTGAGATGTGCTGGTGTTCTGCGGTGAGTGAGTCTGAGATGTGCTGGTGTTCAGCGGTGAGTGAGTCTGAGATGTGCTGGTGTTCAGCGGTGAGTGAGTCTGAGATGTGCTGGTGTTCAGCGGTGAGTCTGAGATGTGCTGGTGTTCTGCAGTGAGTGAGTCTGAGATGTGCTGGTGTTCAGCAGTGAGTGAGTCTGAGATGTGCTGGTGTTCAGCGGTGAGTGAGTCTGAGATGTGCTGGTGTTCAGCGGTGAGTCTGAGATGTGCTGGTGTTCTGCAGTGAGTGAGTCTGAGATGTGCTGGTGTTCAGCGGTGAGTGAGTCTGAGATGCGCTGGTGTTCAGCGGTGAGTGAGTCTGAGATGCGCTGGTGTTCAGCGGTGAGTGAGTCTGAGATGCGCTGGTGTTCTGCGGTGAGTGAGTCTGAGATGTGCTGGTGTTCAGCGGTGAGTGAGTCTGAGATGTGCTGGTGTTCTGCGGTGAGTGAGTCTGAGATGTGCTGGTGTTCAGCGGTGAGTGAGTCTGAGATGTGCTGGTGTTCAGCGGTGAGTGAGTCTGAGATGCGCTGGTGTTCTGCGGTGAGTGAGTCTGAGATGCGCTGGTGTTCAGCGGTGAGTGAGTCTGAGATGCGCTGGTGTTCAGCGGTGAGTCTGAGATGTGCTGGTGTTCTGCAGTGAGTGAGTCTGAGATGCGCTGGTGTTCAGCGGTGAGTCTGAGATGTGCTGGTGTTCAGCGGTGAGTCTGAGATGTGCTGGTGTTCTGCAGTGAGTGAGTCTGAGATGTGCTGGTGTTCAGCGGTGAGTGAGTCTGAGATGCGCTGGTGTTCAGCGGTGAGTCTGAGATGTGCTGGTGTTCAGCGGTGAGTGAGTCTGAGATGTGCTGGTGTTCAGCGGTGAGTGAGTCTGAGATGTGCTGGTGTTCTGCAGTGAGTGAGTCTGAGATGTGCTGGTGTTCTGCAGTGAGTGAGTCTGAGATGCGCTGGTGTTCAGCGGTGAGTCTGAGATGCGCTGGTGTTCAGCGGTGAGTCTGAGATGTGCTGGTGTTCAGCGGTGAGTGAGTCTGAGATGCGCTGGTGTTCTGCAGTGAGTGAGTCTGAGATGCGCTGGTGTTCAGCGGTGAGTCTGAGATGCGCTGGTGTTCAGCGGTGAGTCTGAGATGTGCTGGTGTTCAGCGGTGAGTCTGAGATGAGCTGGTGTTCAGCGGTGAGTGAGTCTGAGATGCGCTGGTGTTCAGCGGTGAGTGAGTCTGAGATGCGCTGGTGTTCAGCGGTGAGTCTGAGATGTGCTGGTGTTCAGCGGTGAGTCTGAGATGAGCTGGTGTTCAGCGGTGAGTGAGTCTGAGATGCGCTGGTGTTCAGCGGTGAGTGAGTCTGAGATGCGCTGGTGTTCAGCGGTGAGTGAGTCTGAGATGCGCTGGTGTTCAGCGGTGAGTCTGAGATGCGCTGGTGTTCTGCGGTGAGTCTGAGATGCGCTGGTGTTCAGCGGTGAGTCTGAGATGCGCTGGTGTTCAGCGGTGAGTCTGAGATGCGCTGGTGTTCAGCGGTGAGTCTGAGATGCGCTGGTGTTCAGCGGTGAGTCTGAGATGCGCTGGTGTTCAGCGGTGAGTCTGAGATGTGCTGGTGTTCAGCGGTGAGTGAGTCTGAGATGCGCTGGTGTTCAGCGGTGAGTGAGTCTGAGATGCGCTGGTGTTCAGCGGTGAGTCTGAGATGCGCTGGTGTTCTGCAGTGAGTCTGAGATGCGCTGGTGTTCAGCGGTGAGTCTGAGATGTGCTGGTGTTCAGCGGTGAGTCTGAGATGTGATGGTGTTCAGCGGTGAGTCTGAGATGCGCTGGTGTTCAGCGGTGAGTCTGAGATGTGCTGGTGTTCAGCGGTGAGTGAGTCTGAGATGTGCTGGTGTTCAGCGGTGAGTGAGTCTGAGATGTGCTGGTGTTCAGCGGTGAGTCTGAGATGCGCTGGTGTTCAGCGGTGATTGAGTCTGAGATGTGCTGGTGTTCAGCGGTGAGTGAGTCTGAGATGTGCTGGTGTTCAGCGGTGAGTGAGTCTGAGATGTGCTGGTGTTCAGCGGTGAGTCTGAGATGCGCTGGTGTTCAGCGGTGAGTCTGAGATGCGCTGGTGTTCTGCAGTGAGTGAGTCTGAGATGCGCTGGTGTTCTGCAGTGAGTCTGAGATGCGCTGGTGTTCAGCGGTGAGTCTGAGATGTGCTGGTGTTCAGCGGTGAGTGAGTCTGAGATGTGCTGGTGTTCAGCGGTGAGTGAGTCTGAGATGTGCTGGTGTTCAGCGGTGAGTGAGTCTGAGATGTGCTGGTGTTCTGCAGTGAGTCTGAGATGTGCTGGTGTTCAGCGGTGAGTGAGTCTGAGATGTGCTGGTGTTCTGCAGTGAGTCTGAGATGCGCTGGTGTTCAGCGGTGAGTGAGTCTGAGATGCGCTGGTGTTCTGCAGTGAGTCTGAGATGCGCTGGTGTTCAGCGGTGAGTGAGTCTGAGATGTGCTGGTGTTCTGCAGTGAGTCTGAGATGCGCTGGTGTTCAGCGGTGAGTGAGTCTGAGATGCGCTGGTGTTCTGCAGTGAGTCTGAGATGCGCTGGTGTTCAGCGGTGAGTGAGTCTGAGATGCGCTGGTGTTCTGCAGTGAGTCTGAGATGCGCTGGTGTTCAGCGGTGAGTGAGTCTGAGATGTGCTGGTGTTCAGCGGTGAGTGAGTCTGAGATGTGCTGGTGTTCTGCAGTGAGTCTGAGATGCGCTGGTGTTCAGCGGTGAGTCTGAGATGTGCTGGTGTTCAGCGGTGAGTCTGAGATGTGCTGGTGTTCAGCGGTGAGTCTGAGATGTGCTGGTGTTCAGCGGTGAGTCTGAGATGTGCTGGTGTTCAGCGGTGAGTCTGAGATGTGCTGGTGTTCAGCGGTGAGTGAGTCTGAGATGTGCTGGTGTTCAGCGGTGAGTCTGAGATGTGCTGGTGTTCAGCGGTGAGTGAGTCTGAGATGTGCTGGTGTTCAGCGGTGAGTCTGAGATGTGCTGGTGTTCAGCGGTGAGTGAGTCTGAGATGCGCTGGTGTTCTGCGGTGAGTGAGTCTGAGATGTGCTGGTGTTCAGCGGTGAGTCTGAGATGCGCTGGTGTTCTGCGGTGAGTGAGTCTGAGATGTGCTGGTGTTCAGCGGTGAGTCTGAGATGTGCTGGTGTTCAGCGGTGAGTCTGAGATGTGCTGGTGTTCAGCGGTGAGTCTGAGATGTGCTGGTGTTCAGCGGTGAGTCTGAGATGTGCTGGTGTTCAGCGGTGAGTGAGTCTGAGATGTGCTGGTGTTCAGCGGTGAGTCTGAGATGTGCTGGTGTTCAGCGGTGAGTGAGTCTGAGATGTGCTGGTGTTCTGCAGTGAGTCTGAGATGCGCTGGTGTTCAGCGGTGAGTCTGAGATGTGCTGGTGTTCAGCGGTGAGTGAGTCTGAGATGTGCTGGTGTTCAGCGGTGAGTGAGTCTGAGATGTGCTGGTGTTCAGCGGTGAGTCTGAGATGCGCTGGTGTTCAGCGGTGATTGAGTCTGAGATGTGCTGGTGTTCAGCGGTGAGTGAGTCTGAGATGTGCTGGTGTTCAGCGGTGAGTGAGTCTGAGATGTGCTGGTGTTCAGCGGTGAGTCTGAGATGCGCTGGTGTTCAGCGGTGAGTCTGAGATGCGCTGGTGTTCTGCAGTGAGTGAGTCTGAGATGCGCTGGTGTTCTGCAGTGAGTCTGAGATGCGCTGGTGTTCAGCGGTGAGTCTGAGATGTGCTGGTGTTCAGCGGTGAGTGAGTCTGAGATGTGCTGGTGTTCAGCGGTGAGTGAGTCTGAGATGTGCTGGTGTTCAGCGGTGAGTGAGTCTGAGATGTGCTGGTGTTCTGCAGTGAGTCTGAGATGTGCTGGTGTTCAGCGGTGAGTGAGTCTGAGATGTGCTGGTGTTCTGCAGTGAGTCTGAGATGCGCTGGTGTTCAGCGGTGAGTCTGAGATGCGCTGGTGTTCAGCGGTGAGTGAGTCTGAGATGCGCTGGTGTTCTGCAGTGAGTCTGAGATGCGCTGGTGTTCAGCGGTGAGTGAATCTGAGATGTGCTGGTGTTCAGCGGTGAGTGAGTCTGAGATGTGCTGGTGTTCTGCAGTGAGTCTGAGATGCGCTGGTGTTCAGCGGTGAGTCTGAGATGTGCTGGTGTTCAGCGGTGAGTCTGAGATGTGCTGGTGTTCAGCGGTGAGTGAGTCTGAGATGTGCTGGTGTTCTGCAGTGAGTCTGAGATGTGCTGGTGTTCAGCGGTGAGTGAGTCTGAGATGCGCTGGTGTTCTGCGGTGAGTGAGTCTGAGATGTGCTGGTGTTCAGCGGTGAGTCTGAGATGTGCTGGTGTTCAGCGGTGAGTGAGTCTGAGATGTGCTGGTGTTCAGCGGTGAGTCTGAGATGTGCTGGTGTTCAGCGGTGAGTGAGTCTGAGATGTGCTGGTGTTCAGCGGTGAGTCTGAGATGTGCTGGTGTTCAGCGGTGAGTGAGTCTGAGATGCGCTGGTGTTCTGCGCTGAGTGAGTCTGAGATGTGCTGGTGTTCAGCGGTGAGTGAGTCTGAGATGTGCTGGTGTTCTGCAGTGAGTCTGAGATGCGCTGGTGTTCAGCGGTGAGTCTGAGATGTGCTGGTGTTCAGCGGTGAGTGAGTCTGAGATGTGCTGGTGTTCTGCGGTGAGTCTGAGATGTGCTGGTGTTCTGCGGTGAGTCTGAGATGTGCTGGTGTTCAGCGGTGAGTCTGAGATGCGCTGGTGTTCAGCGGTGAGTCTGAGATGCGCTGGTGTTCTGCGGTGAGTGAGTCTGAGATGTGTTGGTGTTCTGCAGTGAGTCTGAGATGCGCTGGTGTTCTGCAGTGAGTCTGAGATGCGCTGGTGTTCTGCGGTGAGTGAGTCTGAGATGTGCTGGTGTTCTGCGGTGAGTCTGAGATGTGCTGGTGTTCTGCGGTGAGTCTGAGATGTGCTGGTGTTCTGCGGTGAGTCTGAGATGCGCTGGTGTTCAGCGGTGAGTCTGAGATGTGCTGGTGTTCAGCGGTGAGTGAGTCTGAGATGTGCTGGTGTTCAGCGGTGAGTGAGTCTGAGATGTGCTGGTGTTCAGCGGTGAGTCTGAGATGCGCTGGTGTTCAGCGGTGATTGAGTCTGAGATGTGCTGGTGTTCAGCGGTGAGTGAGTCTGAGATGTGCTGGTGTTCAGCGGTGAGTGAGTCTGAGATGTGCTGGTGTTCAGCGGTGAGTCTGAGATGCGCTGGTGTTCAGCGGTGAGTCTGAGATGCGCTGGTGTTCTGCAGTGAGTGAGTCTGAGATGCGCTGGTGTTCTGCAGTGAGTCTGAGATGCGCTGGTGTTCAGCGGTGAGTCTGAGATGTGCTGGTGTTCAGCGGTGAGTGAGTCTGAGATGTGCTGGTGTTCAGCGGTGAGTGAGTCTGAGATGTGCTGGTGTTCAGCGGTGAGTGAGTCTGAGATGCGCTGGTGTTCTGCAGTGAGTCTGAGATGCGCTGGTGTTCAGCGGTGAGTGAGTCTGAGATGCGCTGGTGTTCTGCAGTGAGTCTGAGATGCGCTGGTGTTCAGCGGTGAGTGAGTCTGAGATGCGCTGGTGTTCTGCAGTGAGTCTGAGATGCGCTGGTGTTCAGCGGTGAGTGAGTCTGAGATGCGCTGGTGTTCTGCAGTGAGTCTGAGATGCGCTGGTGTTCAGCGGTGAGTGAGTCTGAGATGTGCTGGTGTTCAGCGGTGAGTGAGTCTGAGATGTGCTGGTGTTCTGCAGTGAGTCTGAGATGCGCTGGTGTTCAGCGGTGAGTCTGAGATGTGCTGGTGTTCAGCGGTGAGTCTGAGATGTGCTGGTGTTCAGCGGTGAGTCTGAGATGTGCTGGTGTTCAGCGGTGAGTCTGAGATGTGCTGGTGTTCAGCGGTGAGTCTGAGATGTGCTGGTGTTCAGCGGTGAGTGAGTCTGAGATGTGCTGGTGTTCAGCGGTGAGTCTGAGATGTGCTGGTGTTC
This sequence comes from Abramis brama, assembly GCF_963993115.1. NCBI lineage: Eukaryota > Metazoa > Chordata > Actinopteri > Cypriniformes > Leuciscidae > Abramis > Abramis brama. Next base: position 34,014,917 of record NC_139981.1, on the reverse strand, counting down.
AGCGGTGAGTGAGTCTGAGATGTGCTGGTGTTCAGCGGTGAGTCTGAGATGTGCTGGTGTTCAGCGGTGAGTGAGTCTGAGATGCGCTGGTGTTCTGCGGTGAGTGAGTCTGAGATGTGCTGGTGTTCAGCGGTGAGTGAGTCTGAGATGTGCTGGTGTTCAGCGGTGAGTCTGAGATGCGCTGGTGTTCAGCGGTGAGTCTGAGATGCGCTGGTGTTCTGCAGTGAGTCTGAGATGCGCTGGTGTTCAGCGGTGAGTCTGAGATGTGCTGGTGTTCAGCGGTGAGTGAGTCTGAGATGTGCTGGTGTTCAGCGGTGAGTGAGTCTGAGATGTGCTGGTGTTCAGCGGTGAGTGAGTCTGAGATGTGCTGGTGTTCTGCAGTGAGTCTGAGATGTGCTGGTGTTCAGCGGTGAGTGAGTCTGAGATGTGCTGGTGTTCTGCAGTGAGTCTGAGATGCGCTGGTGTTCAGCGGTGAGTCTGAGATGCGCTGGTGTTCAGCGGTGAGTGAGTCTGAGATGCGCTGGTGTTCTGCAGTGAGTCTGAGATGCGCTGGTGTTCAGCGGTGAGTGAATCTGAGATGTGCTGGTGTTCAGCGGTGAGTGAGTCTGAGATGTGCTGGTGTTCTGCAGTGAGTCTGAGATGCGCTGGTGTTCAGCGGTGAGTCTGAGATGTGCTGGTGTTCAGCGGTGAGTCTGAGATGTGCTGGTGTTCAGCGGTGAGTGAGTCTGAGATGTGCTGGTGTTCTGCAGTGAGTCTGAGATGTGCTGGTGTTCAGCGGTGAGTGAGTCTGAGATGCGCTGGTGTTCTGCGGTGAGTGAGTCTGAGATGTGCTGGTGTTCAGCGGTGAGTCTGAGATGTGCTGGTGTTCAGCGGTGAGTGAGTCTGAGATGTGCTGGTGTTCAGCGGTGAGTCTGAGATGTGCTGGTGTTCAGCGGTGAGTGAGTCTGAGATGTGCTGGTGTTCAGCGGTGAGTCTGAGATGTGCTGGTGTTCAGCGGTGAGTGAGTCTGAGATGCGCTGGTGTTCTGCGCTGAGTGAGTCTGAGATGTGCTGGTGTTCAGCGGTGAGTGAGTCTGAGATGTGCTGGTGTTCAGCGGTGAGTCTGAGATGCGCTGGTGTTCAGCGGTGAGTCTGAGATGCGCTGGTGTTCTGCAGTGAGTGAGTCTGAGATGCGCTGGTGTTCTGCAGTGAGTCTGAGATGCGCTGGTGTTCAGCGGTGAGTCTGAGATGTGCTGGTGTTCAGCGGTGAGTGAGTCTGAGATGTGCTGGTGTTCAGCGGTGAGTGAGTCTGAGATGTGCTGGTGTTCAGCGGTGAGTGAGTCTGAGATGTGCTGGTGTTCTGCAGTGAGTCTGAGATGTGCTGGTGTTCAGCGGTGAGTGAGTCTGAGATGTGCTGGTGTTCTGCAGTGAGTCTGAGATGCGCTGGTGTTCAGCGGTGAGTCTGAGATGCGCTGGTGTTCAGCGGTGAGTGAGTCTGAGATGCGCTGGTGTTCTGCAGTGAGTCTGAGATGCGCTGGTGTTCAGCGGTGAGTGAATCTGAGATGTGCTGGTGTTCAGCGGTGAGTGAGTCTGAGATGTGCTGGTGTTCTGCAGTGAGTCTGAGATGCGCTGGTGTTCAGCGGTGAGTCTGAGATGTGCTGGTGTTCAGCGGTGAGTCTGAGATGTGCTGGTGTTCAGCGGTGAGTGAGTCTGAGATGTGCTGGTGTTCTGCAGTGAGTCTGAGATGTGCTGGTGTTCAGCGGTGAGTGAGTCTGAGATGCGCTGGTGTTCTGCGGTGAGTGAGTCTGAGATGTGCTGGTGTTCAGCGGTGAGTCTGAGATGTGCTGGTGTTCAGCGGTGAGTGAGTCTGAGATGTGCTGGTGTTCAGCGGTGAGTCTGAGATGTGCTGGTGTTCAGCGGTGAGTGAGTCTGAGATGTGCTGGTGTTCAGCGGTGAGTGAGTCTGAGATGCGCTGGTGTTCTGCGCTGAGTGAGTCTGAGATGCGCTGGTGTTCAGCGGTGAGTGAGTCTGAGATGTGCTGGTGTTCTGCAGTGAGTCTGAGATGCGCTGGTGTTCAGCGGTGAGTGAGTCTGAGATGTGCTGGTGTTCTGCAGTGAGTCTGAGATGCGCTGGTGTTCAGCGGTGAGTGAGTCTGAGATGTGCTGGTGTTCTGCAGTGAGTCTGAGATGCGCTGGTGTTCAGCGGTGAGTGAGTCTGAGATGTGCTGGTGTTCTGCGGTGAGTCTGAGATGTGCTGGTGTTCTGCGGTGAGTCTGAGATGTGCTGGTGTTCAGCGGTGAGTCTGAGATGCGCTGGTGTTCAGCGGTGAGTCTGAGATGCGCTGGTGTTCTGCGGTGAGTGAGTCTGAGATGTGTTGGTGTTCTGCAGTGAGTCTGAGATGCGCTGGTGTTCTGCAGTGAGTCTGAGATGCGCTGGTGTTCTGCGGTGAGTGAGTCTGAGATGTGCTGGTGTTCTGCGGTGAGTCTGAGATGTGCTGGTGTTCTGCGGTGAGTCTGAGATGTGCTGGTGTTCTGCGGTGAGTCTGAGATGTGCTGGTGTTCAGCGGTGAGTGAGTCTGAGATGTGCTGGTGTTCAGCGGTGAGTCTGAGATGCGCTGGTGTTCTGCAGTGAGTCTGAGATGCGCTGGTGTTCTGCGGTGAGTGAGTCTGAGATGTGCTGGTGTTCTGCGGTGAGTCTGAGATGTGCTGGTGTTCTGCGGTGAGTCTGAGATGTGCTGGTGTTCAGCGGTGAGTGAGTCTGAGATGTGCTGGTGTTCAGCGGTGAGTCTGAGATGCGCTGGTGTTCAGCGGTGAGTCTGAGATGTGCTGGTGTTCTGCGGTGAGTCTGAGATGCGCTGGTGTTCTGCAGTGAGTGAGTCTGAGATGTGCTGGTGTTCAGCGGTGAGTGAGTCTGAGATGTGCTGGTGTTCAGCGGTGAGTGAGTCAGATGCGCTGGTGTTCTGCAGTGAGTCTGAGATGTGCTGGTGTTCAGCGGTGAGTGAGTCTGAGATGCGCTGGTGTTCAGCGGTGAGTCTGAGATGTGCTGGTGTTCAGCGGTGAGTCTGAGATGCGCTGGTGTTCTGCAGTGAGTGAGTCTGAGATGTGCTGGTGTTCAGCGGTGAGTGAGTCAGATGCGCTGGTGTTCAGCGGTGAGTGAGTCTGAGATGCGCTGGTGTTCAGCGGTGAGTGAGTCTGAGATGTGCTGGTGTTCAGCGGTGAGTGAGTCTGAGATGTGCTGGTGTTCTGCAGTGAGTGAGTCTGAGATGTGCTGGTGTTCAGCGGTGAGTCTGAGATGGGCTGGTGTTCAGCGGTGAGTCTGAGATGTGCTGGTGTTCTGCGGTGAGTCTGAGATGTGCTGGTGTTCAGCGGTGAGTCTGAGATGCGCTGGTGTTCAGCGGTGAGTGAGTCTGAGATGTGCTGGTGTTCAGCGGTGAGTGAGTCAGATGCGCTGGTGTTCTGCAGTGAGTCTGAGATGTGCTGGTGTTCAGCGGTGAGTGAGTCTGAGATGTGCTGGTGTTCAGCGGTGAGTGAGTCTGAGATGCGCTGGTGTTCTGCAGTGAGTGAGTCTGAGATGCGCTGGTGTTCTGCAGTGAGTGAGTCTGAGATGCGCTGGTGTTCAGCGGTGAGTGAGTCTGAGATGCGCTGGTGTTCTGCAGTGAGTGAGTCTGAGATGCGCTGGTGTTCAGCGGTGAGTGAGTCAGATGCGCTGGTGTTCTGCAGTGAGTCTGAGATGTGCTGGTGTTCAGCGGTGAGTCTGAGATGTGCTGGTGTTCAGCGGTGAGTCTGAGATGCGCTGGTGTTCTGCAGTGAGTGAGTCTGAGATGTGCTGGTGTTCAGCGGTGAGTGAGTCTGAGATGTGCTGGTGTTCAGCGGTGAGTGAGTCAGATGCGCTGGTGTTCTGCAGTGAGTCTGAGATGCGCTGGTGTTCAGCGGTGAGTCTGAGATGCGCTGGTGTTCAGCGGTGAGTCTGAGATGTGCTGGTGTTCAGCGGTGAGTGAGTCAGATGCGCTGGTGTTCTGCAGTGAGTCTGAGATGTGCTGGTGTTCAGCGGTGAGTGAGTCTGAGATGCGCTGGTGTTCAGCGGTGAGTGAGTCAGATGCGCTGGTGTTCTGCAGTGAGTCTGAGATGTGCTGGTGTTCAGCGGTGAGTGAGTCTGAGATGCGCTGGTGTTCTGCAGTGAGTCTGAGATGCGCTGGTGTTCTGCGGTGAGTGAGTCTGAGATGCGCTGGTGTTCAGCGGTGAGTGAGTCTGAGATGCGCTGGTGTTCTGCAGTGAGTCTGAGATGCGCTGGTGTTCTGCGGTGAGTGAGTCTGAGATGCGCTGGTGTTCAGCGGTGAGTGAGTCTGAGATGTGCTGGTGTTCAGCGGTGAGTCTGAGATGCGCTGGTGTTCTGCGGTGAGTCTGAGATGCGCTTGTGTTCAGCGGTGAGTCTGAGATGTGCTGGTGTTCTGCAGTGAGTGAGTCTGAGATGCGCTGGTGTTCTGCAGTGAGTGAGTCTGAGATGCGCTGGTGTTCAGCGGTGAGTGAGTCTGAGATGTGCTGGTGTTCAGCGGTGAGTCTGAGATGCGCTGGTGTTCTGCAGTGAGTGAGTCTGAGATGCGCTGGTGTTCTGCAGTGAGTGAGTCTGAGATGCGCTGGTGTTCAGCGGTGAGTGAGTCTGAGATGTGCTGGTGTTCTGCAGTGAGTGAGTCTGAGATGCGCTGGTGTTCAGCGGTGAGTGAGTCTGAGATGTGCTGGTGTTCTGCAGTGAGTGAGTCTGAGATGCGCTGGTGTTCAGCGGTGAGTGAGTCTGAGATGTGCTGGTGTTCAGCGGTGAGTCTGAGATGCGCTGGTGTTCAGCGGTGAGTCTGAGATGTGCTGGTGTTCTGCAGTGAGTGAGTCTGAGATGCGCTGGTGTTCAGCGGTGAGTGAGTCTGAGATGTGCTGGTGTTCAGCGGTGAGTCTGAGATGCGCTGGTGTTCTGCAGTGAGTGAGTCTGAGATGTGCTGGTGTTCAGCGGTGAGTGAGTCTGAGATGTGCTGGTGTTCAGCGGTGAGTCTGAGATGCGCTGGTGTTCAGCGGTGAGTGAGTCTGAGATGTGCTGGTGTTCAGCGGTGAGTGAGTCTGAGATGTGCTGGTGTTCAGCGGTGAGTGAGTCTGAGATGTGCTGGTGTTCAGCGGTGAGTCTGAGATGCGCTGGTGTTCAGCGGTGAGTGAGTCTGAGATGTGCTGGTGTTCTGCGGTGAGTGAGTCTGAGATGTTCTGGTGTTCTGCAGTGAGTGAGTCTGAGATGTGCTGGTGTTCTGTGGTGAGTCTGAGATGTGCTGGTGTTCTGCGGTGAGTGAGTCTGAGATGCGCTGGTGTTCAGCGGTGAGTCTGAGATGTGCTTGTGTTTCACAGGACTGAGTACGGCCGCAGGAACAGGACCGCCTTCAGGATCCAAGTGGAAAAAGGTCCAAATTACTTCAAATTGTTGTATTATTATGTGAAAGCTGTATTAGAGCAGGGGTTTCCAATAAAAAGTAAAAAAATGAAATATGAAAGATGAAAAATTAAAATAAATGAAGAAATTGAGTAAGTTAATAGTCTATTACATAGATTAAATTAGATTAAAATAAATGAATAAAAATGTCATTAAAATAAAAAAATTTGTTAGCAATTAAATCGATTAAATTAAAATAAATGAATAAAAATCAGACTAAAATAAATATAAAAGAAAAAAGTTGGTTATTTTTTAATTTTGATTAAATTGAATAAATTATATTAAAAAAATGAATTATATAAATAAATAAATGTTTTTATTAAAATTAAATATAAAAATAGAAGTAAATTAGAATAAAATAAATAAATAAAATGTGATTAAAATAAAATCTTAGTTATCTATTAAATCGAACACTTCGTGGCCTATGCGCACTAGCTTGCTTAATTTACGTTGCTACTCGCATTTACGCGTTACGTTAAGTGTTTCCCGCATGAGGTACTTTGTGTTGTACGTTGCCGTGACGTTCACGCGCACACCAAACTACTACGATGGAGCCTGAATGTTTGTTGTTGGACACAACAAAGGTTTCCCCACATTAAGTCCTTGAATTTGAGGGTATTGGACCTGGAAAGTCCTTGAAAGGTCCTTGAATTTGAAGTTAACCAAGGAGTGGGAACCATGATTGTTTATTTTTACATAGTTTAAAACTATCAGATGTGTTGGACCTCCTAGACGTACGTTAGCCGCGTAATCTGCTATGTGTTATTTAACAGTTTAGATAATTGTTTAATGCTGATTAAACAGCAGAAACACTCGCCGGGTTTAAACCCCAGTTGCGCGGGCGGGGCATGTTGTCACACTGCGTTACATTGAGCCCCTATTAGAACTATTCTGTTCTATACTTTTATGAATTCTATGAGAAAAAAGCGAATAAAGACTGTGAGTCAATGTTCAGAAATTATTAATTATTATTATGTTTTGAACTATGCCGTATAGCTGTGTGTAACGGTGTGCTTGTTGTCAAACTCAAAAATGTGTTTATTTTTAATTATTAAAAAAAAAATTATAGGAAAAATTTAATAATTGTATTTTATTGACAAAATATTTTAGTTTTTTTTTTTGATTAGATCAGATTACATTTGAATCTGTCAACCCCATCTATGGGGCATGTTGTCACATTTCACTTCCAATCTTTCAGGGTAAATCAAGAAAAAAGTATATACTGTATTAATTAATCAAAACCACATAATTGTACTAGACGTGTGGGAAATTAATTTGGGAAAAAATAAATACTCTGAACCCAAAGTAGGTTTACAAAAATGGAGAAAGTCAAAAATCGTTAGGTTGTGCCCCACTCTCCCCACAAACATCTTCCTGAATCTGGCCTAGCACAGGGGCCAAGTGTAGTCCTGGCCTAGCACAGGGGCCAAGTGTAGTCCTGGCCTAGCACAGGGGCCAAGTGTAGTCCTGGCCTAGCACAGGGGCCAAGTGTAGTCCTGGTCTAGCACAGGTGCCAAGTGTAGTCCTGGTGTAGCACAGGGGCCAAGTGTAGTCCTGGTGTAGCACAGGGGCCAAGTGTAGTCCTGGTCTAGCACCGGGGCCAAGTGTAGTCCTGGTCTAGCACCGGGGCCAAGTGTAGTCCTGGCCTAGCACCGGGGCCAAGTGTAGTCCTGGTCTAGCACAGGGGCCAAGTGTAGTCCTGGCCTAGCATAGGGGCCAAGTGTAGTCCTGGTCTAGCACAGGTGCCAAGTGTCAATTTATACATTTGACATAATTTGCCCCGCTCTCCCCAATGGCCCATCTTCAGTGCACACACGCCTCCCGAAACTGGCCTAGCACAGGGGCCAAGTGTAGTCCTGGCCTAGCACAGGGGCCAAGTGTAGTCCTGGTCTAGCACAGGGGCCAAGTGTAGTCCTGGCCTAGCACAGGGGCCAAGTGTAGTCCTGGTCTAGCACCGGGGCCAAGTGTAGTCCTGGCCTAGCACAGGGGCCAAGTGTAGTCCTGGCCTAGCACAGGGGCCAAGTGTAGTCCTGGCCTAGCACAGGGGCCAAGTGTAGTCCTGGTCTATCACCAGGGCCAAGTGTAGTCCTGGTCTATCACAGGGGCCAAGTGTAGTCCTGGCCTAGCACAGGGGCCAAGTGTAGTCCTGGTCTATCACCGGGGCCAAGTGTAGTCCTGGCCTAGCACAGGGGCCAAGTGTAGTCCTGGTCTATCACCGGGGCCAAGTGTAGTCCTGGCCTAGCACAGGGGCCAAGTGTAGTCCTGGTCTATCACCGGGGCCAAGTGTAGTCCTGGTCTAGCACCGGGGCCAAGTGTAGTCCTGGTCTAGCACCGGGGCCAAGTGTAGTCCTGGCCTAGCACAGGGGCCAAGTGTAGTCCTGGTCAACATGCAGTTCCTCCATGGTGTGACTTTGAACATGACAACCTTTTCACCTCACTAAGCCTCCTTCATGAAATGACCAAACGATGTTATAGATGTCTTGGATTGTGTTGTGTAAATAGGTCTAATTGAAGAATTTGTATGAATTCTGACTATGGTGTTTCAGAGTATAAAACCTAATATTTCACTAACTTAACCAACATAAAGTCAAAATTGCAAGAAAAAATGAGTGATAAAACGGGTTAAATGCTGTAAATGAAAACCCCTGCGTTTGAGCAGAATATCAGTGTTTTAATTTCTGTTCTCTCGAAGCTGCAAAGGAAACATTTTGAGCTGTTAGTCGTAAAGTGTCTTGAATGGTTGTGTGTGTGTGTAGTGTATGCAGTGATATGCAGCGAGTCTGACATCAGTGCCCTGGAGAACACACATCTGGCCAAACGAGCGAGACGCAGCCGAGAGGACGGGTACGACACCACACACACTCTTCATCCTCAGCATTATCTGTGTGTTTCCCCTGTGCGTTTACAGCTGTTCTCTGGTGTGTTTCAGGGAGGACAGTCCCGTCAGCGAGTGCAGCACTGACAGCGAGGACGACATCCCTGAACATGAAGTAACTGCACTTTCACTCCACAAAACACGAAACATCAGATCTAACTCCAGCCAGAATGAAGCCGCGTCTCCATTACTCTTCAAAGTGCGCAGATTGAAAACACGCCCAATGGAAACATATATATCACAACTCCCATATATCGCTAAACCGTTTCTACGCTCGTATGAGGGGGTTTTTCAGGCAATACGAAAAGGAATATTTTGCAAAATTGCAATGGAAACAGTTTTAGCACATTTACAGGTCAGCTGACGTACATGATGCGGTGTGTTTGGACAGAAGACGAGACAGGGTTCTTTATGAAACTCATAAAAGACAAAATAATTACGGGAATACTGGATTCTAAACAACAAAGAAAAGCCACAATTTATCAAGAGCTTGAAGCAGAAATGAGGAGAATCTCCCAGAAACTCCTCATATGAGCCGCTCTCAGTATAAGAGTCTTTCCTCGATATTAATGTTGAATAACACGCATACGTCTCCATCATTAATAATAATGTCCAGTGCGGCGGCTGATATACATAAACCTGCTAACATCCGTCGCCATGATGTTTGGAATGACTGATCATGAGAGGAAAAAATTATGTTTTCGTCGCATAACATCGGTTAATGGAAACGCAGTCATTTCGCAAGTTTTTTATCAACATTTGGAAAATATTGCGAAAGTTTTGCGCAGCTGTAATGTGAACGCTTGTGTTTCTCCACAGCACACGAATCTGCTGAACAGCTCTCTGACGTCTCTGTACCAGCGAGGAGCGAGCGGCTCGACGCCGCAGAGGAGCGAGGGCTGGGTCCTGGACACCACTGGAGACGCACAGCAGAACATCTGCATCGACCTGTGTGAGGACGAGCCCGCCAGCACTGCGGTAAACACGGTAACGCCAGCCTTCATAACACAGCCTTCCCTAAAAGCCCTAAAATTAGACTTTTTTTTTTCCGCTGGGTCCTAAAGTCAGTTTTTTCAGTGTGCATTCAGATACACATGTAGACATTATAAAATATTTTTTTGGTAAAGTTTTAGCTTTTTTAGTTTGAATTTTGAGCATTTTTAGGTTTTTCTATGTGTACTGAGGCATTCCTCACATTCCCATGAATGGAATACGTGCGTTTGCGTCTGCCATGTAAGCGGACAGATGGGATATTCCCGTCGATGCGAGTCGTACGTCCCTGAAAAAGCGACGGTGGCGGATGATGTCAACTCCAACCGCGATCACATGACTCTTTTCAATGGCGCAATGGAGGACGAAGGCTCAGCCCAATGTTTTGCTGACCTTTAGAGATGTGCGGAAAGCAGAAGCTTGTATTATCATTTCGTCTGCGTCCATTGCCAATCATTTTTACTTCCTTTTCAGCCTAAGCTTTTCCTGATGCGTGCGTCTACCTCGGGTGTTTTGTCAAGTGTATAGTGAACATGCAGATATTGGATATGGGTCACTCTGAAAAGATCGGATAAATAAAATTGGATATAGTCAAGTCGGACTTGAGCATCTTGACCTGCAGTGTAAATGCAGCCTAAATGTCACTAGATGATGTCATGCACCAACTAACATCTGTTCTTCCCCTAATCCATGCTCATATACTGTATTTTAATACAATATATAGCTGATTGGCCAATAAAGTTGTTCTCATTTACATATTTTCTGTCAGACAATGGAACAAGTACGACCTATGGAAGCTTGTTTCCGTAATTGCGACTTTTTATCTCACAAATTTTACATGATTTAAAGTTGCAATTGTGTGGTATAAAGTCAGTATTGCATGATATAAAGTCGCAATTGCGAGAAATAAACTTGCAAATCTGACTTTTTCTCAGAATTGCATGTTTACATGTCACAATTCTGACTTTATAACACACAATTGTAACTCTATAACATGCAACATGAGATATTGCTCAGACTCGCTCTCCCAGTTTAAAACTAGATTAAAGAGGCTACATGCGATTTTCTGAAATTTAAACTCGCGACTGACACCTGTGGCCAAAAAACGGAACTGCTCTTCCTTTCTGCTCGCTCTCGTACGTGCACACTTCACAAGTCATCCGCTGCAAAGAAGTCAACATTATGTTTACAGAGGTAAGAACAGTCAAATACATATATTGTTTGAGAAACTAAGTTTGTTTGCTGACTAGCGGTGGTGGCAGAGTGATCTGAAACGTTTAACATGAACGCGCTTGACGTCACATCCGCAGACAGCGCGCGAAAAATCCGACCCGACAGAAAATAAGAAAAATAGGATACAGGCTTATAGGTGCACCCACTGTGAGCTGACAAGGTGTCCGTATGCTCATCAGGAGATGTTTGAGTCATAAATGGTCAAATAAAAAGGCTATTGTTACGTTTATTTTGGGGGAAAAGTTGCATGTAGCCTCTTTAAAGACGCATCTCTTCAGCCAGGCATTCATATAATACTTTTAATCTTGCAGTTAAATCCGACCTCTAGTTCATAAACGCCAGAGGAGAACTGGCCCCCGACTGAGCCTGGGTTCTCCCAAGGCTTTTTTTCTCCATTAGGTCACCTGATGGAGTTTTTCGGTTCCTTGCCACTGTTGCCTTTGGCTTGCTCAGTTGGGTGATATTTGGGGATATTTAATTTAATTAATCAATCAACAATACTATTGATCAGCATTACCAAACGTGGACGTTTTCCACTAGAAACAAACATTGATGTATTATTTTAATTTAATACTGTGAAGCTGCTTTGATATAATCTGTATTGTGAAAAGCGCTATATAAATAAACTTGACTTGACTTGACTTGATATAAACTCGCAATTGTGAGATAAAAAGTCCAAATTGTCTTTTAAAATGTTATATTCTGTGGTGGAAACAAGCTTCTATACTGACCACGTTAACCAGCAGTCCAAAAAAAACGATTGAAAAAAATTTAAGTGATTAAAGTTCTTTTTCATGAAATATTAAAGCGTTTGCTGCTTTGTTAAAAAATCCGCTACACATATGAAAGTTACATTACATCCCCTTCATTCATTAATACTGTCATAAATGTTCCAGCATTGAAATGCCCACATATGTTGGGAAAGGCCGAAATGAAGCAAGGGGAGCTTTTACATCTACATCTTGTCACGATGTGTTCACAGAAGCAGAGAAATCCGTCGAAGAAACCGAGACCAAAGAGCGGAAAGCTGAAGAGAACGAAGAAGAGCAAGCATGACGAGGACGTGGACGACGAGATCAGCGACGCAATCCTGCAGAGAAAGAGTCAGTGCCTCGTCACACACTTAATCCACGTTCTAGCCATCAAAACCGTGAATCTCAGAGAGAGAGAGAGAGAGTGTGTGTGTGTGGGGGGGGGGGGTTATCAAAGTCTAAAGAAACTGTGTTTTGCATCAAGAAGAGAGTTTTTCGGACCGTTAGGATTGTGCAGTGTGAGAAACAATGTTGTCATTATTGAAATTGTGGAAACACTTAAAATAAGGTTCAATTAGTTTACGTTTTAGTTTACATTTTAGTTTAACTAAAAATAAGCAATACATCTGTTGCAGTATTATTATTATCTTTTGATAACTCTTTAGTTTAGAGTCCAATTCTCACTGTTAACTAGTTGCTTGTCATCATGGATATTACTAGGATATTGGCTGTTTATTAGCACTTATAAAGCACATATTAATGCCTTATTCTGCATGAGCATATTCTACATCCTTTAATCCTACAATATCTAAACTCAACATCTACCTTACTAACTATTAATAAGCAGTAATTAGGCAAAACCCTAAACTAATGTGTGACCCACTTTACAATAAGGTTTATTTTGTTGTTAACATTAGTTAATATGAACTAACAATACAAAATACTTGTACAGCATTTATTAATCTTATTTAATGTTAATTTCAACATTTACTAAAATATTTATAAGATCTAAAGTTGTATCTGTTAACATGGTTGCATTGTGAACTAAGATGAGCAGGATCATGTTTATTAATAAAGTTTAGTAAATGCTGTAAAAGTAATTGTTAATGTTAGTTAACGCATTAAGTAATGTTAACTAATGGGGCCTTATTGTAAAGTGTGACCATCTTTATTAACATTAGTTAAATTTACAATTAACATCAACATATCAACTTTTGATTTAGTAAATGTTGAAATTGACATGCTTTAGAATTATTTTTCATTGTTAGTTCATGTTAACTAATGTAGTAACTAATGTTAACTAATGGATCCTCATTGTAAAGTATTTATACATCATGATAGTATTTTAAATGGACAAATCAATAAAATGTGATGCAAAAAACCTTTAAAAAAAAGCTTTATTTTCTTGATGCAAACCATATTTGTGAATAGTTTATTGGGTGTGATATGAGCCAGACATGCTTTTGTGATGTCAGGAGTCAGGGCGTCAGTCTGTGTGATAAAAGTGTTTCCTCTTTTTAACTCCAGGGAAGATCAAGACCCATGAGCTCCAGCACTGCGCTGTGAAGTTTGAGGATTTCGGTGGCAGTGATGAAACTCTGCAGGTGAACCGCTCGCACACACACACACACACACACACTGATGACTAACTGCTCGCACGCACACACTAATGTCTAACTGCTCACACACACACTGATGTCTAACATACTCACACACACACTGATGACTAACTGCACACACACACACACACACACACACACACACACACACACTGATGACTAACGGCTCGCACACACACACTGATGTCTAACTGCTCACACACACACTGCTCACACACACACTGATGACTAACTGCTCGCACGCACACACTGATGACTAACTGCTCGCACGCACACACTGATGTCTAACTGCTCACACACACACTGATGTCTAACTGCTCACACACACACTGATGACTAACTGCACACACACACACACACACACACACACTGATGTCTAACTGCTCACACACACACTGCTCACACACTGATGACTAACTGCACACACACACATACACTGATGACTAACGGCTCGCACACACACACTGATGTCTAACTGCTCACACACACACTGCTCACACACACACTGATGACTAACTGCTCACACACACACTGATGACTAACTGCTCACACACACACTGATGTCTAACTGCTCACACACACACTGATGTCTAACTGCTCACACACACACTGCTCACACACACACTGATGTCTAACGGCCTCCGGTTGCTTGTGTTCTTCAGGATGTGTGTAAACTGCTGATCCACATGAGGCATCCGGAAGTGTACCAGCGGCTCGGAGTCGTTCCTCCGCGGGGATTCCTCCTTCACGGGCCGCCGGGGTGTGGGAAAACACTGCTCGCTCAAGCTGTGGCCGGAGTGAGTGACTCTGTGTGTGTGCGTGTGCGTGTGTGTGTGCGTGTGAGTCAGTGAGTGAGTGAGTGAGTGAGTGAGAGTGTGAGTGATTGTGTTAGTGTGTGTGTGAGTGTGTGTGTGTGAGTGTGTGTGTGTGAGTGTGTGTGTGTGTGTGTGTGTGTGTGTGAGAGTGAGAGTGAGAGTGATTGTGTTAGTGTGTGTGTGAGTGATTGTGTTAGAGTGTGTGTGTGTGTGTGTGTGTGTGAGTGAGTGAGTATGTGTGAGTGAGTGTGTGAGTGAGTGAGTGAGTGAGTATGTGTGAGTGATTGAGTGAGTGAGTGAGTGAGTGATTGTGTGAGTGTGTGTGAGTGAGTGTGTGAGTGTGTGTGTGTGAGTGAGTGAGTATGTGTGAGTGAGTGAGTGAGAGTGATTGTGTTAGTGTGTGTGTGAGTGAGTGTGTGAGTATGTGTGTGAGTGAGTGTGTGAGTATGTGTGTGTGTGTGAGTGAGTGAGTGAGTGAGTGAGTGAGTGTGTTAGTATGTGTGAGTGAGTGTGTTAGTATGTGTGAGTGAGTGTGTGAGTGAGTGTTTGAGTGAATGTGAGTGGGTGAGTGTGAGTGTGTTAGTATGTGTGTGTGAGTGAGTGAGTATGTGTGTGAGTGAGTGGGTGAGTATGTGTGAGTGAGTGTGTTAGTATGTGTGTGTGTGTGAGTGAGTGGGTGTGTTAGTATGTGTGTGTGAGTGAGTGAGTATGTGTGTGAGTGAGTGGGTGAGTATGTGTGAGTGATTGTGTTAGTGAGTGAGTGAGTGAGTGAGTGAGTGTGTTAGTATGTGTGAGTGAGTGTGTTAGTATGTGTGAGTGAATGTGAGTGGGTGAGTGTGAGTGTGTTAGTATGTGTGTGTGAGTGAGTGAGTATGTGTGTGAGTGAGTGGGTGAGTATGTGTGAGTGAGTGTGTTAGTATGTGTGTGTGTGAGTGAGTGGGTGTGTTAGTATGTGTGTGTGTGTGAGTGAGTGAGTGTGTTAGTATGTGTGAGTGAGTGAGTGTGCGAGTATGAGTGAGCGGGTGTGTTAGTGTGTGAGTGAGTGGGTGGGTGAGTGAGTGAGTGAGTGAGTGAGTGTGTGTGTGTGTGAGTATGTGTGTGAGTGAGTGTGTGAGTATGTGTGAGTGAGTGGGTGAGTATGTGTGAGTGAGTGTGTTAGTATGTGAGTGAGTGTGTGTGAGTGAGTGAGTGTGTGAGTAGGTGAGTGTGAGTGGGTGTGTTAGTATGTGTGAGTGAGTATGTGTGTGTGTGAGTGAGTGGGTGAGTATGTGTGAGTGAGTGTGTTAGTATGTGTGTGAGTGAGTGAGTGTTTTAGTATGTGTGTGTGAGTATGAGTGAGTGGGTGTGTTAGTATGTGTGAGTGGGTGGGTGAGTGAGTGTGTGAGTATGTGTGTTAGTGTGTGTGTGTGTGTGTGAGTGAGTGAGTGAGTGAGTGTGTGAATGAGTGAGTGAGTGTGAGTGGGTGTGTTAGTATGTGTGAGTGTGAGTGAGTGGGTGAGTGTGTGTGAGAGTGAGTGTGTGTGTGAGTGAGTGGGTGTGTGAGTGAGTGTGTGTGTGAGTGAGTGGGTGAGTATGTGTGAGTGAGTGTGTTAGTATGTGTGTGAGTGTTTTAGTATGTGTGTGTGAGTATGAGTGAGTGGGTGTGTTAGTATGTGTGAGTGGGTGGGTGAGTATGAGTGAGTGAGTGAGTGGGTGGGTGAGTGAGTATGTGAGTATGTGTGAGTGAGTGGGTGAGTGAGTGAGTGTGAGTGGGTGTGTTAGTATGTGTGAGTGAGTGAGTGAGTGAGTGAGTGAGTGTGGGTGTGTTAGTATGTGTGAGTGGGTGTGTGTGAGTGAGTGTGAGAGTGAGTGAGTATGTATGTGTGAGTGAGTGAGTGAGTGAGTGAGTGTGTTTTTCACTGCTGAGCAAGTGTGTCTGGTGTGTGTGTAGGAGACGGGTTTGCCCATGCTGAAGGTCTCTGCACCGGAGCTGGTGTCTGGAGTGTGAGTGTGAGTGGGTGTGTGAGTGTGTGTGTGAGTGAGTGTGAGTGAGTATGTGTGAGTGGGTGTGTTAGTATGTGTGAGTGAGTGAGTGTGAGTGAGTATGTGAGTGAGTGAGTGAGTGAGAGAGAGTGTGTGAGTGAGAGAGAGTGAGTGAGTGAGTGAGTGAGTGAGTGTGGGTGTGTTAGTATGTGTGAGTGGGTGTGTGTGAGTGAGTATGTGAGTGGGTGGGTGTGAGAGTGAGTGAGTGAGTATGTATGTGTGAGTGAGTGAGTGTGTTTTTCACTGCTGAGCAAGTGTGTCTGGTGTGTGTGTAGGAGACGGGTTTGCCCATGCTGAAGGTCTCTGCACCGGAGCTGGTGTCTGGAGTGTGAGTGTGAGTGGGTGTGTTAGTATGTGTGAGTGAGTGTGTGTGTGAGTGAGTGTGAGTGAGTGAGTGAGTGTGTGAGTGGGTGTGTTAGTATGTGTGTGTGAGTGAGAGTGAGTGAGTGAGTGAGTGAGTGAGTGAGTGAGTGAGTGAGTGAGTGAGTGAGTGAGTGAGTGAGTGAGTGAGTGAGTGAGTGAGTGTGGGTGTGTTAGTATGTGTGAGTGGGTGTGTGTGAGTGAGTATGTGAGTGGGTGGGTGTGAGTGTGAGAGTGAGTGAGTGAGTATGTATGTGTGAGTGAGTGAGTGTGTTTTTCACTGCTGAGCAAGTGTGTCTGGTGTGTGTGTAGGAGACGGGTTTGCCCATGCTGAAGGTCTCTGCACCGGAGCTGGTGTCTGGAGTGTCTGGAGAATCTGAGCAGAAGATGCGGGAACTGTTCGAGCAAGCCATAGTAAGAGTCACAGTCCTGAACATGTCTTCGCCTTCCGAGAGGTTTGATTGAGCATCAACATCAGATCCTTCTGATCTTCACTGATGAGTATTTGCTGCTGTAACTAGTAGTATAGAGGAAGATATGATGGGTTCATCTGTCACATACATTAAACACACATAAACACACATTTATGGACTGAATTTAGTGATGAAACTGACAGAATTTGAAAGCTGAGACTTTGTTTCACATCAAAAGTATCGAAGCTTACAGCCATAATTGGATAGCAGGAGCTACAGATGATGTTTAGTGAAGATTTGTTCATACATCACCTAAAAACAGTACAGACACATCGATTCTTGGGATTTAAGAATCAATATCGGTTCATCAAAATGAAGATTGATTAAAATAAAAAAAGTTCCGATATCTTACGTTCTGTAAGCGGAGATTACGATCTATTTGCAGCTTAATAACTTTATTCACAATGAAGAGAAAGACGGTGCGAATGCAACGGCTACAAGCAAAGAACTGAACAAACTGAGGGCACAAATACACAGGATAACAAGAACTCAACAAGACACAGGTGCACAACATAATCAGTAACCATGGTAACAAACTAGTGACTAGAACACAGGAATTAGGAAGGAAACAGGAAAACAAGTATGCCTCTGAATTGAACCGAAAGTAAGGCTAACCGTGACATCAGTGTGTGTCTCCATTGGTGGTTGTGTAATTGTTTGATCTCTGTGTTTCCTGTAGAGCAGCGCTCCCTGTATCCTGTTCATCGACGAGATCGACGCCATCACTCCTAAACGAGAGATCGCCTCCAAAGACATGGAGCGAAGGATTGTTGCTCAGCTTCTCACCTGCTTGGATGGTGTGTGTGTTGATCTCACAAAACTCACGGTTTGGTTCATTTATGGTTTTTGAGCCACGGATCGGATCATTTTTCGTATCAGCAAAAATAAAATGTAAATACATCTTATGGGCTGAAGGGGGGGAGGGGGAGGGGGGTTACATGTAACTTTGCTTTTCATTTATTACTCAAAGCTCACATGAAGTACTTCGACACCACAGCAGAAACTACTAGCCTAACTGATAAAGTTCAAACATTATTAAAAACAAGTGAACAGTCAGTAATAAAATAAGAACAAATACACAAATTGCAATCAGAGATTAATACTAAATAACAAAGTTACAAAGTCTAACAGTAATATTCAGGTACAAAAATTAATAATTAAGCCTAAATGTAAAATAACACTATTTGTTCACTGTAGAAATTAAGTATAGTTTCATCTTTTGTTAAAGCTGTATTCTGTTGTTTTATTAACATTAATGACAGACGACAGCAGGAATATTAGTCTGCCGTCACTTTAAGACGAATAAACTGACAAACATCCGGTTTCTTTCTCAACTGTTCACTGACAACAGAACCGAGAGAACACTTGCAGAGACGGGTGAGTGAGTGAGTGTGCAATTATGTGTTCGAGCACCTCTCTCTCTCTCTCTCTCTCTCTCTCTCTCTCTCTCTCTCTCTCTCTCTCTCTCCTCTCCCTCTCTCTCTCTCTCTCTCTCTCTCTCTCTCCTCTCTCTCTCTCTCTCTCTCTCTCTCCTCTCCCTCTCTCTCTCTCCTCTCCCTCTCTCTCTCTCTCTCTCTCTCTCTCTCCTCTCTCTCTCTCTCTCTCTCTCCTCTCTCTCCCTCTCTCTCTCTCTCTCTCTCCCTCTCTCCCTCTCTCTCTCTCCTCTCCCTCTCTCTCTCTCCTCTCCCTCTCTCTCTTTCTCTCTCTCTCTCTCTCACAAAATTTTTTTGAATGTGTAAATTGGCAAGACAAAACGCGTCCAAATGATACACTTTCTCTCTATGATGGTTAAATTTAGCAGTTGATCTGCGAATCACACGTGTGCCGAACCGTGGGGAGATGATCCGTTCAGATCACGATCAGCTGCGATCCGTTGCTTAGTCTGTTCTGTAACAAACTGACTGAGTGTGTTTATATAATTTTATAATCGGTTGTTTCTTGTTGTCTTTAGACCTCAGCTCGTTATCGGAGCCGGCTCAGGTGTTGGTGATCGGAGCCACGAACCGCCCGGACTCGCTGGACCCGGCCCTGCGGCGAGCCGGCAGGTTTGATCGAGAGATCTGTCTGGGGATTCCTGATGAGGGCGCGCGACTGAAGTACGTGTCGTCACTGAAGAACATAACCCGCTCAATCAGCTGAGGCTTACTAATGTCATAGCTAAAGAGCACCTATCAGGCTCTTTCTTGTTCATCTTTCAGTAATACTTTCTTTGAAGCCCATGCTTATAATGAATTACATTGCTTTTTGCTTTTTTAATGCGCATGCTCATGATCCATTATACACTGATTTATAAGTAAACACTCAAATGATGTATTTCAAGACGTTTGTCAAGTTTTTGACATTAAAGCGCTCTTGTATGTAGGACTAATTTCTTACGCATCTAATCCCACGCCTCCGTTTCTAATTCCAAAACTCATTTTAGAGTTCGTAACGTTGGTTTGAGCCACTGATAGCAGACTAATGCAGTTATTAAAGAGAGAGAGAGAGAGAGAGAGAGAGAGAGAGAGATTGCAATAAGACAGAAAAGTATGTGCATCAATAATATTTAATTTATTTATTAATTAATTTGTTTTAATTAATTAATTCTTTTTTTTCTATTATTGACAGTAGGCTAGCCTAATAAATCAAACACAAAGCCCTTTTATGTATTTTTTATATTATCTAAAATAATAGCGAAAACCCATGCAGCAGGACTATCAGTTTATTTATAGGCCTATATTCAGTTTAATTTTCTATTGATTACAGTTTGGACTATATACTTTATTTATTAAAATTAAACTGCACATTTCCATTGATTGTGAAGTTAGCCATCCAGAATGGCAGATCAAGCGCATGGGGCTGCATTTGCAATGACTTTTTAATAATTCAGAATTATTTCTGTCAAATAAGTGAAAATATTGTTATTAATAGCTGTGCTGTGTTATTATAAATACTTATTGTGAGTGATAATACAGTTATTAACCTCCATAAATGCATTATTGATGGCTTTAAGTAAAGTGAAAACCTAGGATGCCATTATGAAGAAATCATGGAGATGTGCTCATTATACATTTTAAGTTGTTTACTTGTAAATGTAACTAATTAACAATAATATAATAAAATAAAATATATATTTTAAAATAATTAAAAACAGAAATCATTAATACAAACAGTTGGAAAAAAATGTATCTTTTCTTAATGTTACATACTAGCAAAACACTGCAACAATATTTTTAAAGTATAATTTCAAACTGCAATAAGAAAAACCATACATATGGCTGAGGAGATATAGATGTTAACAAATCAAAATTACCATATTCATGACCTCGAATGCAAATATTAGCGATTAAAGACATAATTGATAGCTAATTGGTACAGCAAAGAAGTGTCTCTGGATCTATTTTATATTTGATCATTTATAAATCAGTGTATAATGGATTATGAGCATGCACATTGAAAAGGCAAATGCGTTACTTATAATTATAAAAAATAAGATAAATCTAACTATAACTGTTGTTATAATGCAGTATAGGACTTAATGAATCTTTATAAATATATTTTATAGAATAGTAATACTTATAAATAAGTATAAATTGGGCTATAATTCATTATAAGCATGGATATAAAGTGTTATCCATCTTTCTTTAGTGTTGCTGTCTAAAAACTAAATGTCTCCTCAATTTTTTCCATCGCAGGATTCTGAGGACACTTTGTCGTAAGATCACGTTGCCGGAGGACTTTGACTACCGTCAGCTGGCGCGTCTCACGCCGGGTTATGTGGGCGCAGATTTAATGGCGCTGTGTCGTGAGGCGGCCATGACCACCGTCAACCGAATCCTGCTGAAGTCCAGCAGTGAAGACGCCTCTCCACCGGTAACACACGTTTAAATATGTGGGATAATGCCATTTTCACTAATGTAAAATAAGTCTCTGATGTCCCCAGAGTGTGTGTGTGAAGTTTGAGCTCAAAATACCCCACAGATATTTTTATATAGCATGTTAAAGTTTTTGAGGGTGAGCAAAAACGCACCGTTTTCATGTGTCCCTTTAAATGCAAATGAGCTGCTGCTCCCGGCACAGGGGGCGGAGCTACAACAGCTTGTGTCCTTTTACCTCACACACACACACACACTGAACATTTCAAAAACTTTAGCCTTTTGTTCAAACTGGAGTCAGAATGATGGAGAGACTCAAGAAGAAGTGACAACATGTAGAAGCAACAGGACATTTCTGAATGGTTAGTTGATGAGTTTAAGTAGCTGATGTGGAGTTATCTTCTAGTCATTGATTAGCATATTCTGTCATGATAATCTATAAATCATGTTCAGGGGCGGGGTTTATGTAAATTTTAGGGTTTGTGATGTCACTAACCCGTGAAGAAGCTCCTGTAGTCTCTACCAGCCGTTTGTTGTAGTCCTTAAAAAGCCATTTCTGTAAAAGAAAATATCTCTCTTTGCTTTGAACTTTGAGCGTTGTAACTTTGCAGATGTTGTTTATGCTCAAACAGCAACATTACACACTAACTAAAGTTAGAAAAGTGAAATCATATTCAACCACCCCTTTAAGTCCACTTTTATTTGCCCTTCCCTCACTGACTTCCCTCCGTCTCGTTCACCTTGATGTGCGCCATCGCTTGCGTTGCATGTGAAACCATTGCAGTGTCTTTAAATTAGGGCCTTTGAAGACTCTTCTAGTCGACTAGTAGTGAGTGCTTCTCCATCGTCATCTGTCTTCAGTGTGTAATGTTGCTGTTTGATCATGAAGAAGCTGCAGTTCTTCTCTATATCAGTGTCAGTGTTTCTGAACTCCTGAAACGCCTCCATTCTTGAGTTTCTTCTGAGAACGAACACGTCACAATATTCCTCATTATAATAATTAATGCGCAGAATAAAGGGGCGGGGCCTGGTTGAGTTAGTTAGTAGTGTGTTAAACTGGCGGTTATGGTAAGGGGCGGGACATTTCCCAAACACACTCGAAGCGCTCGACCAATCACAACACACTGATCCAGCCGACCAATCAGAGCACAGTGTGCTTTTCAGAAGGAGGGGCTTCATAGAGACAGGAAGTAAACAGAGCGTTACTGACAGACTGGGAAGAGAGGAGCCGCAACAATGGAGAATATGAGGAGAATAATCAACATTCTAGTAGAGCCTGAAACAACATCAAGACTTTGTCAAAAGCTTAATAGGAGCTCTTTAAATGTGAAATTTTGGCTCTTTATTGCCAACTTTTGCTCAATATAAATTTGAATTGCACTTTTTCCTCAAAACATAATTTAAACAGTAATATTTGATTGGCTATGTAATGTTGTAAATGTACAGTCTCATGACCAGATCTGACAAATGTTATAAAGTAGGTTCAACATCATTTAATTTTCACATTTTTTCACACATTTAGATTTTGCTTTAGATTTTTTTAGAAAGGCTAAAGACAAGACATGACATTCAAGCGGGAAAACCTGCTCTAGTAGAGCCCAAAAACAACATCAAGACTTTGAGAAAGGGCTCTTTAAATATTTAGCAGTTTGAAATGGTAATACACTGCAATAAAACACAGATCATGTAATGTCCGGCCACTGTTTGTGTTCCTGGCAGAAATGTGAGCTGGAGCAGCTGTTGTCTCTGCTGAAGACGAACGAGTCTCTGAGCGAGGAGCAGCTTTCTGGACTCTGCGTCCTCATGTCGGACTTCAAGTCGTCGTTAGCCAGTGTCCAGCCGTCCGCGAAGCGCGAGGGTTTCGCCACCGTACCGGACGTGACGTGGGAAGACGTGGGCGCCCTGCACGACATCCGCGAGGAGCTCAACATGGCCATCATGGTACTGAAGATTATTGATAATACTTCAAGCATTGCATCGGTTCATGTTCTTAGTTCAGCCTTAAAGAAGAAGTTCACCCAAAAATGAGAATTAGTCCATGATTTACTCACCTTCAAATCATCCTAGGTGTAAATGACTTTCTTCTTTCAGAGGAGTACAGATTTATATTAAAAAATGTCCTGGCTCTTCCAAGCTTTATAATAGCAGTGAATTGCTGTTTCTGTTTTGAAGTCCATTAAAGTGCATCTATTCATCATAAAAGTGCATCTGTCCATCATAAAAGTGCATCTATCCATCATAAAAGTGCATCTTTTCATCATAAAAGTGCATCTATCATCATAAAAGTGCATCTGTCCATCATAAAAGTGCATCTATCATCATAAAAGTGCATCTATCCATCATAAAAGTGCATCTATTCATCATAAAAGTGCATCTATCATCATAAAAGTGCATCTATTATAAAAGTGCATCTGTCCATCATAAAAGTGCATCTATCATCATAAAAGTGCATCTATTATAAAAGTGCATCTGTCCATCATAAAAGTGCATCTATTCATCATAAAAGTGCATCTTTTCATCATAAAAGTGCATCTATTCATCATAAAAGTGCATCTATTATAAAAGTGCATCTGTCCATCATAAAAGTGCATCTATTCATCATAAAAGTGCATCTATTCATCATAAAAGTGCATCTATCATCATAAAAGTGCATCTATGCATCATAAAAGTGCATCAAAAGTGCATCTATCATCATAAAAGTGCATCTATCATCATAAAAGTGCATCTTTTCATCATAAAAGTGCATCTGTCCATCATAAAAGTGCATCTATTCATCATAAAAGTGCATCTATTATAAAAGTGCATCTTTTCATCATAAAAGTGCATCTGTCCATCATAAAAGTGCATCTTTTCATCATAAAAGTGCATCTATTATAAAAGTGCATCTATCATCATAAAAGTGCATCTTTTCATCATAAAAGTGCATCTATTATAAAAGTGCATCTGTCCATCATAAAAGTGTTCCAAAAGTGCTGGATTGATGCACTTTTGTCATGGATGGATCCACTTTTATGGACTTCACTGCCTTTATAAAGCTTGGAAGAGCCAGGATATTTTTTTAATAAAACTCTGATTGTGTTCGTCTGGAAGAAGAATGTCACACACACCTAGGATGACTTGAGGATGAGGAAATCATGGACTAATTCTCATTTTTGGGTGAACTATCCCTTTAATGTGTATTTAGTCTTGTTGAATAAACCCTGCTACCTAAGAAAGGTGAAGATGATGAGTAAGGCCAGATCTGACGGTTGTGTGTGTGTGTGTTCCCAGGCTCCCATCAATAACCCGGAGTGTTTCCGAGCTCTGGGTCTCAGTGCGCCGGCTGGAGTGCTGCTCGCCGGACCGCCCGGCTGTGGGAAGACCCTCTTAGCCAAAGTCTGTGAACTTTTATTTCAATCTGCATTACCGCCATTTGACTTTTGAAATACGTTTTGACTGTGTTGGTATGTGATTTACGGTGGTGTCAGGTGTGGAGAAAGCTTTCAAATGAACCTTGAAAGTGCTTGAATTTGACATTGGAAAAGGTGTACGAACCCTGGCAATGGTTTATTTTAATGGCGTCCCGGATCGCATCGGAGGATTGCATGTTTGTTCGGAGCGTCTGACTGCAGATTGTTTTGTAGTCGTGGCACAGTGTGTAATGGAGAGTTTGTGGAGAAACGTGTTGACAGATGAAGCATCTGACAGCAGCTGCATCACAAACCATGAGTAAATGATTTCATAATGCCTGTAAATGACAGTTTTATATGGATAATGTTTTCAAAACACTCGTGAGTGGGTGTTGATCCGGTTTCCTATGCAGTGGCATCAGCCAATCAGAACAGCGGCTCACTGACAAGCCTTAAAAACAGACCATTTCAGACAGAGGGTTGAAAATAATAGTTTTTATGCAAATATATATATATATATATATATATATATATATATATATATATATTGTGCAAAAAAAACGTTAATTAACATTGTAAGTAAACCTCAAGGAACATATTCAGGAAAATAAAGTCCATGCTGTGACAACTTTAAGACACATTTGTAAGTTCACATCATCCTGTTTCCCCAGCAAAAACCCTAAATTATTTTTCTCTGTGACAAAAGTTTATGATTCTTGCGCATTTTGTTCATCATAATCTTCATAAATTGAAGGGGTTGTTCATCATTTACGACCCTCATGTCGTTCCAAACCTGTAAGACTGAAGTTGATCTGGAATCTGAGAGGTTCAGGACTGTTGTTCTGATCTAGTTCTGCACAGACTCATTCCTCATCAGTCTCTCGTCTCGTTACAGGCTGTTGCTAACGAGTCCGGCCTGAACTTCATCTCGGTCAAGGGTCCAGAGCTGCTGAATATGGTGAGATCCTCCTGAGGAGTTACTCTCCTTTAAGATCATATTGTTCATCTGTGTGTAACATGTCCAGATCACATTTCAACATTTAATTATATTTCGCATAAAAGTACATTTTAAAATTCAGAAGTAAATAAGTATAACAAATATTACCATGGTATATAAATACTTGAAGTAAAAATGTCATGAAAATGTCACAATGCAAAAAAAAAACACTTAAAGCCTTTATCTATAATGCATTTTAAAGGTATCATAATGTACATCCTAATGCATTATATCTTTACATAAATAACTGTAACCAAAGTCGAATGGCATTATAATATTCACAGATTCCTTGTTGCGTCTGAAATTGGTTGTTTGTCGTGTTTTAATGTATTATACTTTCTAAAGGTGTATTATAACTGTGGTTACATTTATTTATGAGATCATACAGTGCATTAAAGTACTTTTATAATGCATTAAATATAAAGGCTTCAAGTAAAGTGTTAAATCTTAATGGTTCTATTGATTTAATTTCTGTATATTTACGTCATGATGCAGACATGTTGAGCCATCAGGTGTGTGTTTGCAGTATGTGTTGTTCAGCCATCATCAGGTGTGTGTGTGTGTGTGTTTGCAGTACGTGGGAGAGAGCGAGCGAGCGGTTCGTCAGGTCTTCCAGAGAGCCCGTAACTCTGCACCGTGTGTGATCTTCTTTGATGAGATCGATGCGCTGTGTCCTCGTCGCTCAGAGCATGAGGTGAGTGTGTGTGTGTGCGTGTGTGTGCGTGTGTGTGTGTGTGTGTGTGTGACAGAAGAAGCGATCATCTCTTCCTCTATACTACTAGTTACAGCAGTTAATAAACCCTGGTTAGATATGATGATGATTATGAAGTTGATGATCAGTGGTGTGTGTGTGCGTGTGTGTCAGTCAGGAGCCAGTGTTCGTGTGGTAAACCAGTTGCTCACCGAGATGGACGGCATGGAGAATCGCCGGCAGGTTTTCATGATGGCCGCCACCAACAGACCAGGTGATAAACTGCAGAGAAGCGTTTGTGGCCATCTTGAGATGTTGTGTCAGCTCTCTATAACGCGTAAATGACTCCACGTCTCAGATATTATTGATCCGGCTGTGCTGAGACCCGGACGACTGGACAAAACTCTGTATGTGGGTTTGCCGCCCGCCGCGGACAGACACGCCATATTACTCACCATCACTAAGGTGAACCGCGCTTCAACACACACATGCGGACGTCTGAACCGCTGTGATCATGTGACTTGGGTAATCTTGTGATTTATTCACTGTGTTTTAGGGAGGCACCAAACCACATCTAGATCCAGACGTCAATCTTGAGGAAATTGCCCATGATGCACGCTGTGAGAGTTTCACGTAAGTTTGTAAATTGTTCTTAATGATCCGAGAGATCGAAACGCTTTCCCTCGCTGAGACGCTGGACTTCCTCATGAGTGATATTAATTACGATCTGATTGTAGAACTGAGGCGGCTGCCGATACTCTGCGCTAGTGTGTTTTACAGACAGAAGTGTTGCGCGTTCGTCTATTGTAACAAACTCCAGATTATTTTTTTGTTTCGTAGGTTTTGGCTCTATGCATTAGGGGTGAACCGATATGGAAATTTTGGCTGATATTGATAACCGATAATCCTTAATATTTGATAGCCGATAATCCTTAATATTTGATAGCCGATAACCGATAATCCTTAATATTTGATAGCCGATAATACTTTATATTTGATAGCCGATAATACTTTATATTTGATAGCCGATAATACGATAATACTTTATATTTGATAGCCGATAATACTTTATATTTGATAGCCGATAATCCTTAATATTTGATAGCCGATAATCCTTAATATTTGATAGCCGATAACCGATAATCCTTAATATTTGATAGCTGATAACCGATAATCCTTAATATTTGATAGCCGATAATACTTTATATTTGATAGCCGATAATACTTTATATTTGATAGCCGATAATACTTTATATTTGATAGCCGATAATACTTTATATTTGATAGCCGATAATCCTTAATATTTGATAGCCGATAATCCTTAATATTTGATAGCCGATAACCGATAATCCTTAATATTTGATAGCCGATAATACTTTATATTTGATAGCCGATAATACTTTATATTTGATAGCCGATAATACGATAATACTTTATATTTGATAGCCGATAATACTTTATATTTGATAGCCGATAATCCTTAATATTTGATAGCCGATAATCCTTAATATTTGATAGCCGATAACCGATAATCCTTAATATTTGATAGCTGATAACCGATAATCCTTAATATTTGATAGCCGATAATACTTTATATTTGATAGCCGATAATACTTTATATTTGATAGCCGATAATACGATAATACTTTATATTTGATAGCCGATAATACTTTATATTTGATAGCCGATAATCCTTAATATTTGATAGCCGATAATCCTTAATATTTGATAGCCGATAACCGATAATCCTTAATATTTGATAGCTGATAACCGATAATCCTTAATATTTGATAGCCGATAATACTTTATATTTGATAGCCGATAATACTTTATATTTGATAGCTGATAACCCTATATATATGATAACCAATAATCCTTAATATTTGATAGCCGATAACCGATAATCCTTAATATTTGATAGCCGATAATACTTTATATTTGATAGCCGATAATCCTTTATATTTTTATAGCCGATAATCCTTTATATTTGATAGCCGATAATCCTTTATATTTGATAGCCGATAACCGATAATCCTTAATATTTGATAGCTGATAACCGATAATCCTTAATATTTGATAGCCGATAATACTTTATATTTGATAGCCGATAATACTTTATATTTGATAGCCGATAATACTTTATATTTGATAGCCGATAATCCTTAATATTTGATAGCCGATAATACTTTATATTTGATAGCCGATAACCGATAATCCTTAATATTTGATAGCTGATAACCGATAATCCTTAATATTTGATAGCCGATAATACTTTATATTTGATAGCCGATAATACTTTATATTTGATAGCCGATAATACTTTATATTTGATAGCCGATAATCCTTAATATTTGATAACCAATAATCCTTAATATTTGATAGCCGATAGCCGATAACCGATAATCCTTAATATTTGATAGCCGATAATACTTTATATTTGATAGCCGATAATCCTTTATATTTGATAGCCGATAATCCTTTATATTTGATAGCCGATAATCCTTTATATTTGATAGCCGATAATCCTTAATATTTGATAGCCGATAGCCGATAACCGATAATCCTTAATATTTGATAGCCGATAATACTTTATATTTGATAGCCGATAATCCTTTATATTTGATAGCCGATAATCCTTTATATTTGATAGCCGATAATCCTTTATATTTGATAGCCGATAATCCTTAATATTTGATAGCCGATAATCCTTTATATTTGATAACCGATAATCCTTTATATTTGATAACCGATAACTGATATATTGGCCGATAAATCTAAATCTTGAAATAAATTGATTGCCTGATTACAGAAACAAAAGGCAAACAAATACAGTGGACAACTGCTTTTACTTGAACAGTGAACCCATAATTATAATTAGGCCATACTTTATTGGCTTTAATATAGTAATTTTTTAATAATAATAAAATGATCCAAACTTTAAGGAAAAATCTAATTTTTTTTTTTTTTGTTTTCCTTTTAATAGTAAAGCTCTGTTGTGCAACTCTGTCTGCCAAAACAATAAAAGGAAATGTTTAACTATCATTTGATTTACATTTTAAAAGATTAAAAAGTTGTTAATGAATTAATCTGCTTAGAATTTAATTTAACCATTAAAATGGAATCCAGAAAAATGTAAACGGAAACACGGAATTTGGGAAAAATAAAATGGAATTTGATGAAAGAAAATAAAAAATATTTCATAAGGCCCTAAAAATATATATATTTTTTGTCATAATTTTGAGAACAATTTATTGAAAGTTTAAGTTTCATGATTAATTAGACATGATTTTTTGATAACTAACATTTCATTTAAGCATTAAATCAGAGTCCAGAGAAAAAAACAATCCAGAAAATGTATATTTAAATGGGGGGAAACAGAATTTAGGGAAAAATAAAACGCATTTCATAATGCCATAATTTTCGAATTGGACTGAAAACATGAAAAATGAACCGTAATCTGCCGATGCCGATGTGTGCGTCCCTGCTCTCCACAGTCTGACGTCTGTTGTTGTGTTTTAGAGGTGCGGATCTGTCGGCGCTGGTGCGAGAGGCGAGTGTGAACGCTCTGAGAGTTCACCTGAACACAGGACCAGCTCAAACACACACAGGTAACACACACACACACACACACACACACACACACACATCTGGAGCAGAAACTCTGAGTTTGAGCCTGTGTTTTGTGTCACAGAGCCAGTGAAGGACATCAGAGTGAGCCGAGTTCACTTCGAAGACGCCTTCAAGAAGGTGCGCCCGTCCGTGTCCAAGAAGGTGAGAGACCAGAACAAGACCAACAAGACTTCACAGTTAGTCACAGCGGACTGGGCTTTGATTCAATTGTATAAAAATTGCATTAGCTACAAAATTGTGTCTCAGAGCGTCAGACGAAACACAGTAAACGCTGTCGTGTTCTCCGGCGTCCGGATGCTGGTGTTCGAGAACACACTCGTGTGTGTGAGACGCTTCTGGAGGGAATTACACCAAATCATTCTGATCACACACTTCGACTCCGGCGTTTCAGAAACACCAAACTAACATTAGAGACGCTGCGACGCCATTGGTCCACTGGTTACTCCAGTTATCCAATCACAGCTGACGCTGAGGCAAAGTCTTTTGGGGGATTTATTGTTAATGTTTCTCGATCATAGTTTATGTGCATGACTTCTTATAGGATAAATTAATTATCCACCTTAATTGAGCACATACATTTTATATGTGCATTTTTTATTTATTTATGTGCATCTTTGCGTTATAAAAATAGGTGGATGGAAACATCGCTACTGACTTGAAATTTCTTTATTAACATTAGTCAAGTCTCCATCATTTATACAGCGCTTTAACAGTAGAGATGTTTCACAGCAGCTTTACAGTGATAATAGAGATTACAGTAACACAGATTGTTTTGGCTTTACAGCAGATCTAGAATAAAGTTATTGTCCAGATAAAGTTAGTTTTGATTGATTCACTTCTGTTGCAAAGATCATTAGTTATTAACTTAGCGGCCGCTAACACACACCGTTCTCACAGAAAACAGAAACTTTAATGTGTTCTGGACGTTCATTCACCCACGACAGTGTTTGGAGTTCGAGAACACACACTCTGAAACGGGTTCCAAGGTGCAAGCGTTGAACTTATTAAAAAACGTTATTATCTCAGTGTAAACTTCAGAAACGTGAATCTGTGAAAGCGCTGACGGCGTGCTCATATGTGTTTAGTCTATATATATATATATATGTGTGCGCAGGCGTGAGTCTTTATTTCTTCATATTACGTGACCCTTTGGTTCAGTCTGAACAGAATGCGTGAGATATCCATAAGCGGAGCTCTTGCAGCTTTCACACGCCGCTCGCTCGTCTCTCATTGGCTGCTGTAATCGGGTTATTATTTCTGCTTGCAGGAGCAGTTAATGTACGAGAAGCTGAAGGAGACTCTCACCAGATGACGAGCGCTGACGAACGACAGTCCAACACACAGGAGCACGATGCTCATTCAGCTCACGGAAGACCAACATCTCTACAGAATCAAAGATTTAATGAAATTATATATGCAATAAACTGTATATATGAAAGGAAGGTTCATAAAGTGTTTTAACAGGAAAATTATACAATTTGTGCAAATTGCTGGATTAATACTGTTACAGGAAGTCTTGAAAACAGTGAGTTTTACAACTTGTATAAATTGTTCATTTTAATCTTTTTGGGGGGGATTGATTATTAATAGATTGAGCTTTATAGTTTTTTGCCTGTTGATTTTGGAGAAGAATCTCACACACACTCAACAGAAGTACATTAGTGTCTGCTTGGACACACTTGATGAGGTCCTAAACGAGCGCCAGCAAAGAAAGATCTTGTGTGTGTAAAAGGTTTGACACTCAAATAAACTTGTATTTCTCATCTTTTAAAAAAAAAAAAAAAAAAACTTTTGATTTAAAAGCTTGTTCTTGAAACTGGTTTTGTATATAAATATATATCATCATGCCGACATGTTTCTTTCTTCCCAAACAGACAAGCTGGAAAAGCAGCCGATTGTCCAAACGTTTAACTAGTATGTTAACACATGCAAATAAGTTTATTTAACTTTTGTTTAGCATTTTAAATTAGCTCAGAAATGTATTATATGATCAAGTGAGATCATGAACAGACGCAGTCACATGACCAAAGGGAATCGAGGAGGGAAACTTTGGTTTCTGGGGTGCAGAAAAAGACAACGGGAAAATAACAAAATAATGCATTAAAATGAGGAAAGCAATGAGCAAATGAACAAACAGACATTATTAGGCGTAACCTACTGGTGTCTAAGAGGGCGAAGTGATTAACAGTTCAATTAATAATTAAAAGATTAATTGCTCTGCTCTACAGTAATTTGAAAGTGATTGCAGTTCCAGTTTTGGCCACAATCTTACATACGGCTCCTTTAATTCATAAATACAGCCACTTGCTTCATTACTGAGTGAATGACTCGATGACTCGCCTACTGGCGGTTTTAATATTTAAAAGCATCATTGCATTGTTTTTACCATCATTGCATATTTCTATATTGAACATTTATTTATTTAAAGCATTATTTATTTTATGAAGGTATTCGTAAAGGTAAAAATGCACTGGAAAAATCGATTTAAGGGGGCAAATATTGTCCCTTACTGATAAAGGTGTGACTGAAGATTGTGTGTGCGCAGAAGGATGTTAAAGCCTCATGGGGTACAACTCTAAAAAGTTTGAGAACCACTGGGACTGGGTTTAGGAATAGAACAAAATCAACATCACAGCACAATACACACACCAAGGGCAGAAAGTAGGCCTAATATTCAGAGGTCACTTACAAAGTTAGGTTAAAGATACAAACAAAGACGGATTCAAACAAATAGCAGATCAATTACAGTGTAGAATTTACAGACTGTGAGCTGAAGAGTATTCAGATGAAGGAGAGAAGGGTGGCTGTTTGACGGATGTCTTGAGGAAGAGCATTCCGCAACCTCGAGCCACTACACTAAAGACTCCCACCGTTATCACACTATTGAAACCGACTGAATATGACACAGCCCCACCTGAGATATTTTTCACCAGCCGCCACTGATTAACCCATACAATTTGTATTATGCATTTCCTGAACATGGACTTGCTAACTAATCAAACACTTTATTTGAACAAACTACTGATCTATAAAACACAATCGGTTTTCAGAGAGCAAAACCGCGCTCGTGTTGATTGAAGACGGTGAGAATGAGAGTGCGCGCGGCCGGGCACTCACTCATTCTCTCTCTCTCTCTTCTCTTACTCCCCCTTTCTTATTTTTTTTTTCCCCCTCATTTGTCTTAATATTTTTGTTTAAGATTACTGAGTATTTGAAGCCGCTCGCGGCTTTTTGTCGCGTGTCGGTATGGCCACTGAAGCAAGACAGGGAGTCTCGCACCTGTCGTTGCGTAATGGATGCAGGTGTGTACCTGAGATTGGCGTGAGCGTGGAGGATGTTCTCGTGGTGGTGGGAGAAATTATAGGTTTCGATAATGTTCTCTCAGCATCGCGTATGAACAAAGCTGTTATCGTGTTTTTAAAAACAGAGCAGTTAGTTAACCAGGTGACCGAGAATGGATTATGGATTAAGGAAATGTTTGTGCCCGTTACTCCTTTAACGGCTCCGGCAACTAAAGTCACTATTTCCAATGTACCGCCTTTTGTCTCAAATGACGCGATTGTTAAAGAACTAACCCGATACGGTAAAATCGCAAGTCCTGTCAGAAACATCCCATTGGGCTGTAAAAACACTGATCTCAAACACGTTTTGTCATTTAGGAGACAAGTGTTAATGTTTCTGACTTCAACGGAGCGCACATTAGAGATCTCGTTCCGTGTAAGTCATGGAGATGGATCATATATGCTGTATGCAAGTACAGAAAATTTAAAGTGCTTTGAATGTGGAAACATAGGCCATAAACGCTTCTCCTGTCCTAATAAAAAAGCGGACGTTGAGCAGCAGCTGCCTGTTAATGTTACTGAAAATGGATCAGCTCATCGTGATACCGAGGATAAAACGGCAACAGAACAGGATAAACAAGTACCTAAGAAGCCAAACAAGAGGCCGTTAGAGGAGGTCTACGGGCACAATGAGGTGAGTGAAAGCGATGCTGGTGTGGAGAGTAGTGAGAAGGCTGGATGCAGTTCTGCTCTTGTCATAAATGATGATGTTGAGGAAACAAAAGAAAACGAGAGTGTATCTCAGACAATAGCTGATAAATGCTTGGTGGATGATACAGATGGGTTATCTCAGTATACAGATGATAGTATGAAAGATGATGGACATTGGTCTGAAGGGTCAGAAATGTCAAAAGTAGATACAGAAGATTTGTACACTGTGGCACAAATTAATGCATTTCTGGATGAGACAAAAGGTAGAAGCATAGAAGTGAGTGAATTTTTCCCAGATCTGGATAAGTTTATCTCTTCTGTAATGTGGGCAAGGAAAAGTTGCAATAATGATGAGCTATCAAAACAGAAACGTTTTAGGTTAAAAAAAACATATAACTGAGATTCGGAAAAAGTTTAAGACAGGGAAAGGGAAACCGAAAAGAGGGAAATACAACTAATTACTATGGCTACTCATCTCTTTCTGATTGTTATTTTTCTATCTTTTTTCCTTCTTATGGAAACCATACGTGTGGGCTCCTTAAATGTTAATGGGATGAGAGATAAGAGTAAAGCTGATACAGTGATAAATTTCATCAAGTTAAAGAAATTAGATGTTATTTTCTTACAAGAGACTCATAGTGATGCAAACAATGAGGTTGACTGGCGATTGTGGTGGGGGAATGAATGTGTGCTCACACATGGTACTAACCTGAGTGCAGGAACTGCTATTCTCTTTTCTCCCTCTATAAAAGCTAAAGTTTTAGCAAAAAGTGAAATTGAACCAGGAAGATGTTTAGCAGTTAAGGTTGATTTAAATGGTCTTGTCTTTACGCTTGTGAGTGTATATGCACCTAATATAGGAGCTGAGAGAATACTTTTTTTTAATAAACTGAAAGTGTTTTTAGGAAAGCAGCAAGCTAATGGTTTTACTATCTTAGCTGGGGACTGGAACTGTACACTTGATGCTTTGCTTGATAGAAATGGAGAAGAACCCCATTTTCAGTCATCTACAGTACTTGATAATGTTTTTAAAACCTCTAATCTTACTGATATATGGAGAGAAAATAACCCCTCTGTTAAACAATATACATGGGTAAAGGTTAGTGATGGGAGGATTTCAGCAGCACGGCTAGATAGACTGTACTTATCAAATAGTATGAAAAGTAGAATTATTCATACAGCCATTGTCCCCACTTCTTTCACTGATCACAAATTAATCACTATTGATTGTACTTTGAATTCTAAGAAAAACAGAAGTGTTTACTGGCATTTTAATGTAAAATTGCTAAAAGATAAGAGTTTTTGTGAATCTTTTAAACTTTTTTGGGAGACATGGAAAAAAGAGAAAATAAGATTTGATAATGTTATTCTTTGGTGGGAAGTAGGTAAAGCTCACATAAGGGATTTTTGTCAGCAGTGCACATCTCATTCTAATTTTTTTTTTAAACAGTCTCTGGAATGGCTTGAAAGAGAAATCCTTGCCCTTGAAAGAAACATGATAGGAGATTTTTCTTCCAATGTACATGAGTGGTCTGAGAAGAAATTAAAATTAAGCTCTTTTTTAAATGAAAAGGTTAAAGGAGCTCTTGTGAGAAATAGATTCTTATCTATAAAGGATATGGACAGTCCCACCTCTTTTTTTTTCAATCTGGAACGTAAGAGTGTACAAGTTAACCAAATGTATAACCTGAAGAATGACAATGTACATCTGAACCTGTGGAAATGCGCAGACTAGCAGTGAAGTTTTATTCGCATTTATACTCGCCTGAGGACATAGACATTCCAACACAAAATGGATTCCTACAAAATCTTCCTTGTCTAAATGAAGAAGATAAACAAGCATTGGAGTCTGGACTAACTTTTGCTGAATTAAGTGATGCCGTAACGGGTCTTTCGTCGGGTCGTACCCCAGGCATAGATGGACTTCCTGGTGAATTTTATAAGCATTTCTGGACAACATTTGGATCTGATTTATTTGAGGTGCTCAATGAATGTAATCGTACTGGTTTTCTACCTAAGAGCTGCCAACGGGCTGTTTTAACATTGCTTCCAAAAAAAGGTGATCATACCCTGCTAAAGAACTGGAGACCTTTGGCAATTCTCTGCACTGATTATAAAATTTTATCAAAGTGCCTTGCCAACAGATTGAACAAAATATTGTTCAAAATTATACACAAAGATCAATCTTATTGTACAAAAGACAGATGTATTGCTGATAACTTGCATCTAGTACGTGATGTCATTGATTATGCAATGTGTAATAATATTGATGTGGGAATACTGTCACTTGATCAGGAGAAAGCCTTTGATCGTGTTGATCATCAATATCTTTTTAAAGTATTGGAAGCTTTTGGGTTTGGAGAGGAATTTAGGAAAATGATAAAGTTGTTGTATAATAATGCAACATGTATGGTAAAGATAGCAGGAGGTCTGAGTGTCCCTGTCAAGGTACAGAGGGGTATCAGACAAGGATGCCCAATTTCTGGTCAGCTTTATAGCTTAGCTATAGAACCTCTTCTATGTAAATTGAGAGAGAGTTTAATGGGTTTGAAGGTACAAGGTGCTATTTTTAATGATTATGTAAAAGTTTCAGCTTATGCTGATGATATTACTGTTGTTTTAAGGGATGTTAAAGATGTTCAGGTTTTGAAAGAGATTTTATTAAGTTATGGTAAAGCCTCATCTGCAAAAGTAAACTGGGCAAAAAGTGATGCATTGTGGTGTGGTTTAGACCACAACACTCCAGCTCTCCCAGGCAATTTAAAATGGGGGAAAATCTGGTTTAAAATATTTGGGGGTGTTTTTAGGAAGGGAGGATTACAAGAGACAGAATTGGGAGGGCCTGGTGGAGAAGGTGTGTGCTCGGTTGTCTTCCTGGCGGTGGTTGCTACCACAGTTATCCTATAGGGGAAGAGCCCTGGTCTGCAACAACCTTGTAGCCTCAACGCTATGGCACAAAATGAACATTCTGGAACCTCCTGAAGATTTGGTTGGAAAAATCCAAAAACGTTTAACAGACTTTTTTTGGTCCGGTAATCATTGGACAAAAGCATCAACTTTGTTTCTGCCAAGACAAGAAGGTGGACAAGGACTAGTGGATATAAAAAGCAGAATTAAGACTTTCAGACTACAGACAGTAAAAAGATTCCTCTACGGAGTGGATGTCAGCTGGTCTGGAGTAGCTTGTGCCCTCCTTAGAAGAGCAGGAGGGATGGGGCTGGATAAACATTTGTTTCTCCTGGACATTCAAAATGTTGATTTGACTGGACTAACTTCTTTTTACCATTCAGTGTTCAAAGCCTGGAGGACTTTTAATATCTCAAGAGACATCACGGATGAGGGAGGTCTCTGGTCAAGGGAGGAACCCCTAATGCACAACTCTATAGTGGACTCAGCGATTTTAAAATCATCATCGATGAGGAATCTTCTAAAGGCTGCAGGAGTTGTAAAGATTGGGGATTTAATAACTTCAGATGGATGGATGTCTCCTGAAATGCTAGCCTCCAAGATTGGAATAAGATCAATTCGTCAGACACAAAGACTGTTAAATGAAATCCTTGAGAGCCTATCGACGGAGTTTAAACGCAGTGTGGAAACAACTAATGAAGATATGGATGTAACTTTTCCTGAACTAAGAATATTTCCGGTTGTGGGTATTTTTGAAGAAAAGGAGGGGTCTTTGTTGACCTTTAAGACACCTGTACTGGACCGTTTCAGTAAAATTGAGAAGAAAGCACTGTACGTCACATGTGTAAAAGTTTCACACTCTCACTCTTTAGGAGGAGTTAAAGAGTCAAAATGGCAAGAGCTATTCGGATCAGGCTCTTCCCCGAGGGGTTGCTGGAGGGCCTTGTACAAGCCTCCCATTGAAAAAAGGTCTGGAGACCTTCAGTGGAGAGTTGTGCATGGGTTAATAGCTACGAACAGATACAGAGCACACCTCGATCCCCAGGTTCAGGAGGGATGTCCTTTTTGTGGGATGACTGAAACTGTTTTTCATTTATTTTTTCAATGTGGGAGGCTTGTGCCTTTATTTTCTCAATTAGAAGAATGGTGTACAGTTTTGGGAGAAGTGTTTTCACCCATGTTATTTATCTATGGACCAAAGTATAGCAGAAATAGAAAGCAGATCCATGTTTTGCTTAATTTTTTGTTTGGGCAAGCAAAAATGGGAATTTGGATTTCACGTAAAAGCAAAATAAATAATGTTGGGACAACTGATGCAATGTTAATTTTAAATGGGTTAATTAAAACTAGATTAAAGGTGGAATATGCATACTATAACTTGGTTAAAGACCTGGAGACTTTCAATCACATTTGGGGAGTAAACCAGTGCATATGTGAATCTGATTTTGATGGTGCTTTGCAAATTTATATTTAATTGTGCTATTGTCTTGCTTGGTTTTTTGTGCTATTTATTATTGTATGGTTGTGTTTTAAATTACTTTTTTAAATCTATGTAAGGTTTAGTTAAACCCTGAATATTTTGTAATAAAAGGGGGTTAAAAAGTCAAAAAAGTCTCTCTCTCTCTCTCTCTCTCGCTCTCTCTCTCTCTCTCTCTCTCTGCTCGTTCTTATATGCGCACTGTCCACTGATCTAAATAATTCGTTGTTACGACGACTTATTTGTTCCCTCGTTTTAATAAATCGTGGACACGTTGAACTAATTACAACGTGGCCACAACATAGTAAAACGTGCTGAGGTATTATTAATTCGTGGCCACGAAACAATATTAACCTGAATATTCACCAATTCACAAAATTATAGGTCTTTAGCATTTACTATTTAATTAATAGTATCAAACTGTTTTTCTTACCTGTGAACCCAGCAAACACATTTACATTGTGGCAACGTCTCTGGCACGTTGCATTTCTGCTATGGCAACATCGCTGTCTACATGCTCGCAACATTGTAACAACGTAGAATTGTAACCCCTCATTTACCCCTCATTTACACTGAACACGTCTGCGGCGCATTACGGCTGCGACACGGCTACCGGAGCTGATCGCGCCCATTCTAGTCAATGCTTGTGTTTACACCGGCCGCGACGCGGCGCGTTTCAGAAGCTTCCCAGAAGCGGCTCTCCGCGCCGCTTCGCTAAATATAGGCGCCTAGTCTATATTTGACGGACGCGCGTCCAAGTCGCACCGGGAATACAAAATAAAAGTAAAAAAAACATTGTCAAATTCAAAATAAACACCCTGTGCAAACTCTCAAACGTATTACACACCAATATCCTTGGTAGAAACCCAAAAATCAAGAAAAACCACGTCGGACAGGCAAATCACGTGGTCTCGCGCATCCAGTCGCTCCGCTTCTGAAATGCTCCTGGTGTGAGTTGGCACCGCATGGAGGACGGAATAAAACCTTGTCGCAGACGTAATGCACCGCACACGTGTGCAGTGTAAATGAGGGGTAAGCGTCTCAGCTGCGTGGCGTGTCCGTTTTTATTTCGGCTCCCATGTTAACAGGTTAGAGCTTGCACACTGCCTGCGTGACACGCGCGTCTCAGGCGCGGCACGAGCCGCGCGGAAAACGCGTGCATGCTAGAAATAGAACCAACGCCTATTTTTCACGCGACACGCAAGCGTCTTGGAAGCGTTTCCAAGCAAAATTGAATAGGAAAAGATATTTATATGACATTTTGACACGAATACATATTAATAAATGTCATTTTGATGTTTGAAAGTGTCTAGGGTTTGACATAAATGCAAATATAAATGCAATTTAAAAAATAATATTGATTTTCAAATACTGCACCTGTCAATACAGAACGAAATATTCTGTAGCCTATTTTGCCGTCAACACTGCCGACGTTGTCTTTGCTGCTATATATTTATGTTTAACATGAAGTATCCTTCCACAACTCTCTCCCCATATGTCAAATATATCACCAATGAGGCTTATCATATGTCACCTAGCAGCAGCAGCGCCGCGTCAGACACGCTTCTGGTGTGCAAAGACATGGGGTGCTTCTCAATATCCCTCCTCGTCTCCTCGCTCCTCCGTCCTCCATCCTATGACCCGGAAACCGATCGAGCTCAGCCATCTTGAAGGACATCTCAATTCTCTAATTGCACCGCGAGGAGTCAAGGATCGAGGAGTTAGGAGGCTTCCTGAGGAGTCATGAGCGAGGATACACAGGTGTATCCTATGCGGAAGAGTTTTATCGACTTAAACGTGACGCACGTCTAAATTCTCCTCCCTTCACATCGGTCACAATCATTTTAATTTATACTTTACCTTTGCAGTTTATATAAACCACACGTCTCACATATTTCAACAGGGTATCTTGCTTTATTATTATTTATTATGAATTTCTTAAATAAACAAACTTCAACAACATAAGGGCAGATCCTTTGAGCGCTGCTGATGACGCGATGAAGTGACGCTCGAGTGATCAAGTATTCCAATGTATAAAAAAAAGTTACATTCGAATCCTCCATCCTCGCGTCTTTTCCTTGCAGCCTTCCCTCGCATCCTACAGGGGGCGGAGCTGAGACGCGAGGAAAGGAAGCGAGGAAAGGAAACGAGGATGCACAAATAAGAAATGAGAAGCACCCATGGAAAACGCCACGCACACGCCACGCAGCTGACACGCAAC
This sequence comes from Abramis brama, assembly GCF_963993115.1. Classification (NCBI taxonomy): domain Eukaryota; kingdom Metazoa; phylum Chordata; class Actinopteri; order Cypriniformes; family Leuciscidae; genus Abramis; species Abramis brama. The sequence continues at coordinate 33,975,183 of NC_139981.1, read as the reverse complement.
AGAAACGCCACGCTCACGCCACGCAGCCAGTGTGTCACCGGCCTAAGACGCGACAGGGCTGTAGCAACGGTGTCGCGCGACATTCAGCAACTGAGAGACGACATTCTGACAATATTTTTATATGGTGTATTTTGTTAGATAATTATATACTTTTTATCGTTTATTGTTTATCTATATTATTATTTAATGGGGCTATCAACACCTGCAAGTGTAGCCTACACTTTGAAGAGTAAAAATGACAGAAGGTTTCGTTAATTCAACTTTATTAAAGGTGGGGTATGTAATTCTCTTTTTTGGCCATTTTTTCAAAATCAGTTGAAATCCTATTGCTAACCCCCTTACAGCCACTGAGTTAGAAGCACTGAAATGAAAGCAATTTAGCAATTTAATCATCTGTGGAACGGGCAGGACTCGCCAATCATTTCCAAGACCACCTAGAATCATTGGACAGTAAGTGCGTCAATCAAACGGTCGTACCATACCCCCCTCCCCCCCATCCCCCTCATGTTATTTGAATGGGTGGAGTCAAAGGAAAGAAGGTAGGACCATTTGAGTTGTGTATTTTCAAAATCTGCCGGCCATTTTGCAAATCACATACCCCACCTTTAAAACTGCATATAATCAAATTGCACTTCCAAGTCATACATTTGTGGGGGAAAAAAGGGGAAAAAAAGAAATAAACGAATATACAAATTTATTTTAAGTATAATAAATAAAACATAAAAAGCAAAGGCAGATCAGAACATTTAATGAACAAAACCGGGTCTGTATGGCGGACAGTAGCCGAAAGCAGGTGTCACCGGGGGAACATCCACAAATCCAGAGGAGCAAAGAAACGAATGAGACTAAATAGCGGAAAAATCCAACGATAAACTAAACAGTGCAAGCGATGCTACATTAATCACATTAGAAATTAAAGTTGTAGGTTGTGTTTGATAGCTGAGGTAGGCTAAACGCAATACTCACGTATCCTTGCTCGATGAAGAACGAGAACACAATGAGCCCAACAACAGGTGGTTGGAATTTAAAAGGCTGATTTTCCCACTTCAGGGCAGTGACGAGTACATTATGTAGTCCAGTGGTTGTCCAGACACCCTCGGCACAACCTTAAGCAATGGCCCTGAACGGTGGTTTAATGTCAACATTGTGACAACGCTGTAACAACCTTCACCACACAACGTAGTTATAGCAACCTTTTGGCCATGTTGTTAAAACGTTGTTAGAAGGTCGGGTACGTTGTGCCAACGTTCTGTGTTTGCTGGGAAGATAGCTCTTCAGTGAAGGCCAACTAGTGCTCTCGTACAGCTTTTTATCCCTTTTGCAAAGAAATTGCCGTTAACGTTTTGCGGTTTTAACCAAGCGGCAACCAGGGGGCCAATGTTTCATAAAAAACTGAAGCTTCCCCGGGCGCCACCATTGGTTAGCAGACCATCACCTGCTGTTAGCATTCCATTGACTCCCATTCATTTGGGCGTCACTTTGACAGCGAATAACTTTACATCTGAGACGTTTAAAGACTCCATTGTTTATTTCTAAAGAAACACGAAAATGTATAAAAGGCTCCATTACCTTGAATCTTACGTTATGGCCCCGTAGAAGCAGTTTTTGTAAAAATAGGCTAACGATTGCGGATTGACCTGTAGGGGGCAATCTAATGCCGTTTGCCTTTGGCTTAAGAGTAGCAAAGAAGAACTTGTTAGTCAGACATGGATTCCACCTGGGCTGTTATCATGTGTACTGCTGGCTTTTGATGTTTCCTAAGTAAATGAACTTTCTTGAACGGATTTGTCTCCTGCAAGTTATTACAGTCATAACCACGCGACTCTCTGTCACACAGTAGAGAGATTACCGTATGGACAGGAGGAGAAGCTCGCGGGCAATCGGGGGGACGTGGAGGCAAAATGACAAAATAATGAATCAGAATACTCAGCAAAAGTGTCTCCTGCTGCTAGCTCATGGACAGCTCCTACTCACGCTCTCCGTCTCTGCAAGATTCGGAAGGGAATGATTCAGATTTCTCTTGGCACAGCTACTAGAAGACAGACGGGTTGCTCACGTCACATCTACGTCGTCAAGCTCAGTTTGAGTCTGCGCAGTACGCTCAGCCATCAGGAAGAAGAGCTTCTAATTGACTTCACTTTTCTCCGTTGAATCCAATGGGGTCGCTGTGTCCATTTTATTTTACTGTCTATGGCGGCAACCTCCCTGTCTCTCTCTTGAAACCGACACGGAAGTGAATTAAACGGCACTTCATCGACTGGCCACTTGAGGCTGGCTGCAGAAGTGAGTCAAATCTGCATCTCCCCATGTTGAAATGCCCAACTTTACAGCAGAAAAACACATGTTTACAGCCTGGAGCAAAAAGTGGCTTTGGTCTATACAGCTAATGTTGCCCTTCATGACGACTGTGAGGGGGGTGAATTTTTTTATAACTCATCCGTTTAAATAATATTAAGCCTTAAAGTTCTTCATAATTAAGGGTGTGTCCACTTTTGAGTGACAGGTGGATTCCCGCTGCTGTGGTCATTAGTCATCATTAGCCGTTTGTCTGCTGTCTGTTAGCCGTCACGTTACCTCAGCTCACTGTGTGACTGTAAAAATAAATAAATTCGGGAGTGACGCGCTGCCAAGATGGCGACGGTCGGCCACGCCCACTTTAGGCTTCAGAAACCTACGAGTGACGTCACGGACACTACGTCCATATTTTTTTAACAGTCTATGGCTTTAGCTAGCTATACCAAGACACTCTCCAAGCTCCTCTCCCCAGTATCAAAGCAATTTTTAATAAGCAGGAAAAATTTCCAACTTAAAACAAATACCCATTTAAATGCTTAGGGTGTTTGCGTTGTAAGAATGTACAGGGAGACTTTAGATTTAAAAACAGTGTCTCCTTAGGCAATGTTTTCTCAGGCAAATCATAAAATTTCCTATTGATTCAATAGAATGCGTGAGCTCACTAGGGAATACCAATATGGCGGCGCGGTGGCTTCACTGTTTATGACGTCATGAGCTATCCAGTCATTCTATAGACCTTATGCGCCAGAGAAACGAGGAATACATCTTTAGAATATTGTCTTTTAACTTCCGTTTTTGTGGTCGCTCTGTATATCTCTATGGCGCTGCTGTCCAGGAGTAATTAGCTTTTGAAGTGGATTTACTTAATGTAAAGTTAACGAAAGTTATCATGAGGATTGTAATGTTTAAAGCAGATGTCTTTACAAATGTCAGTAGACCGGGAAGATTTTAAAACGAGCCGTTCATTAATAAACGCGCAAAATCGCTGTGAAAAGCGCTTTTGAAGTCAAAAGACAATGAGCGCAGCACTGAAAAGGGGCGGGGCTACAGAAGGTCTATATAGATCAGTGTTTTAACCTCTAAACGATGCTCTGGCTTCTTTAGTTTAGCAAATAAATCGCTCGAGTGGGTGTAAATACCACTCACTTTCATGTTTTTTTTTGTTGCACAACCTGCAAAAATCGCTGGATGCGATCGCTGCTTCTGCAAACCGCTGACCAATGCTCCAAACCAACACGTTTGTTGACAAGTTTTTGCTGCAAAGTACGTCACCCGGATCATTGGTCTGATTGGTTGAAGGACTATCCAATTGCGTGCAGAGTCATTTGAACTACGCCCGTTGATCACGCCTGTTGTGCAGTAGAAAACAGAGCAGATTCCACAGACTAATGTTCAATCTCAAAAGATTGAGCTTGGTCTGGTGATTCAGGCAGTTCAGCCAGACTAGATTCAGGAACATTACAGGTCAGAGGTCAGATTGGATCAGAACATTCAGAATATTATCCAGTTGCATCTGGTTGAAGAGAGTCATCACACCGGTATGGAGACGGGTTTGTTGAGGATCTGTGGTGTCGATGAGGCCTTCACGGGGGAGAGGCTATAGACACAATCTCTGCTGACACTTCAGGGATGCGTGTGGTCAACAGAGGAGACCTCACCCTCCACGGGGAAGGAGAGTCGTGATCGCAACATCGCCGTGGTCATATTCTCACAATGAGGACATGAACCATCCACGAACCATCGTCTGCAGGGGCGTCATGCACACAAATACAGATACTCTTACAATTAAAGGGATACTTCAGCATTTAGCATTAAGCTTTGTATCAGTAGAAAACCTGTAGTATTTTTGAATGACCGTGCTTCCCTCCCTCATATCCCCCTGAGACGAGAGATTTATGTATTTTCTGTCTGGAAAAAATCCTCAGATGACGCAAAAATTGTCATTTTGCATCATTGGAGGATATTTTGTCCAGAGGCGAGAGACTCCAGCCAGTAGGGGGAGCTATCCCGCATGTGTTCAACCCGCCCATAGAGGGATCTCACTCACAGAATGTACACACAGTGTCAGCCATCTTTCTTTGGAAGCTAAGCTAGCAGGCTCTTGCTCTGTGGAGAAAGCTGAGTAGTAGGGGTTACCATCCTCTTTTTGCTGGACATGTCCGTCCGTCGAGATCGTCCAAAATTTCCGGGATTCGTCTTTTGCTTTCCACAGTCGCCATTCATTGTTTACATGCACACCTTTTGTTTCAATCTAGCTGGATTCATTCCGATTGGTGAATCTGAATGTAGTGTTTACATGAACGCTAAACAAGTGATCGGTTGATGTGCGTTTTAGCATTGCTAAGAAAATCCCCGCTCCTCAGTGAGAGATGCGAGACCAGTGCGTCTCAGTAATCACGCCACCGGCCTCTCGTTCTCCCGCGCCCCTCAGCCTCGTCCTGCTCGCCACAGTAAACATGATGAACGGCGACTGTAGAACGCAAAAGCCGAATCCCGGACATTTTGGGCGATCTCGAAATCCCGGGCAGACTCGTCACGGAGACTCACTAGTAGCCTAGCCTTGTTGTTTATCTGCGCGCTCTTACCGGTAGGGGTGGTTTGGGAGTGGCCTCGTAGGGCAGCGAAGCAAGTGCATTCTGGGAGTTGTTGTCTTTCATCCACATGAGCCAAAAATAAATTTTCTGGCTTTTCTCAGTCTAGAAGGCTCCAAAATCAAAAATAATTTCACATTTCTTCTACATAAATGACCCAATTTAAATACACATTCATCTTTCCAGAGGTGAAGTATCCCTTTAATAAAAACATCACACTAACCTGTGGACATATTTAACCAGAGTGGTTTTATTGTATCAGTTAGCATATTTAAGCCCTCAAAAAAATAGACAAATGTGTACACACAATCATAAAGACATAAAAGCATACATCCTACCTAATGTCTAACGTCTCCTAACGTCTTTCTCCGTGCCTCCAAAATGCATCCCTCACTGTCAATTCAGTTAAATTCAGATCACTTTGTTCATCCCCAAGGGGGCAGCATATATTCCAGCACATACAGTACATCTTAAATAAAATAGATAAATAGTAATATATAAAAAGAAAAGGGGATGGGATGAGTGCATCAGTCATCAGTCTACGGCGTGTTGTAGTGCGGTCCAAAGATTTGGGGGTGGGCTAAGTTTAGGATCTGGACAGCCCTGGGGTCAAAGGTTGCCTTCCTCCTCTGGGTTGTACAAGCTTGACAGCGAAGTCTGCGAGTCTTGAGTCTGTGAGCCACTCAAACATCGAAGACATGACATGTGATGGATCACGAAGGATCCTACAGGCAGTCTTCAAGGTCTGCTGTTCGCATAGGGTGGACTGAGCTCTCGGGGGCGTCCAGTCATGCTGGAGCAGACTTTAACAATTTGATGAAAGCAGTTCCTGTTTTGAAGACTAATGGAGTAAAACCAACAAGTGAAGGAAAAGGTTATCACACTTTCAATAAATGAGTAGTAAAATGTGGTTAGGATGTCCTTGCTTACATCAAATGATGTTAGTTTCCTGAGCAGGGACTGCCGCTGACGGCATTTCTTCAGGGTTTCCTCTGTGTCCGTGATCCTGAACGGCTGTGATCAGCAGATCAGACATCCATCCTGGAACATGGTGGTTCTCAGTCTGCTTTTGATGATTTTTAGAGAAGAGAAGCACCTTTCATTACTGCAAAGTCTGCTGAGTTCAGGGTATGCTATTAAATAATTATTTTCAACCATATAAATGAAATTATCCATTAGACTGCAAGGACGTTGCAGTTCTCTTTGTAATCTCTGAACGAACATCCTATACTCAATTTCAGCTAATCCTACATTCACATCTCCAGCGAAAAATCCACACAGGGATTTCAAGTGTGGAACATTTTCAGATGAAGTCAAACAGACAGTGTTTCAGGAGAGGCGAGGCTTCACTGTTGAATCTGTCAGAGATACTTTGCATGCTGAGGTCCAGAGTTGCAGAATAAAAACTGACTTTCATTCTTCTGACAAAGCAGAGTTTGGCTTTGCCATCTGTCATCCAACCTCTCTGAAACTTTCCTGGCTCTCGTTTTCCTGGAATTCAATGTTTAGGCCGTGTGTCCACTAAAGCATTTTTAGCCAGTTGAAAACGCCTAGCTATGGGCGCTCGAGAGCGTTTTGGCAGCGCAGCATTTTTTTCAGTTGAGACACTTTGCTCGTTATGATACGGAATATCTGCAAAAGTGTTACTAGCATCTCATTTCACACATATTTTGTTTGTATTGATTCGATACAATGTAACGTATTTGCTCTGGCTCTTGTTTCAAATGATTTTGTTCCGTTATTATGCTAGTTGTCGTCATCTGTTGACGTTGTACAGGCAGAATGTGGCGGTTGGTCGGTGTGGTATTAGCCCCGCCCCTCCTCCACTGTGATTGGACAGTTGGGTAAAAAGTGACAGTGATGAACATTGTTCAACTCTCGGCGACCAGTAAAAAACGCCGGGCGCTTCAGCGTGAAAAAAAAAAAAAACGCTCAGCGCCTTGTTACGCTTATGGCATTTAAAAAATGCGGCGCTACCATTGAAAACAATTGGAAAAATACGCCAGCCGTGTGAAAAAACGCTTTGGTGGACACAGGGCCTAATGGTTGAGGCCGCATTGAAACTAGCTGTCTTCAGCCAGCAGAGCTGATGTACTAATGTCCAAGTCTTCTTTTTGGAGAGATCTCCAACACCTGTTACTGACAGAAATCAACTCAGTGCCACCAGAACTCACTTGCAGATCTCAAAATCAAAGGCTTTGCTGAGTGCCACTGCAGTACCCGACGACTCCTTGTCGAATCTATCGCCCGTCTGAATGTGCTCAGGGGTCTCGATCACAGAAGGTCGGGTTTCCAGAAGAGCTCTGTTCTTGCTGACCATCTTGTCGTACTTAACGATGTCAGGGTCTGGGGTTTTCTGTGGTCTTTTTCACTTGCAAGCTTCTGTTGAACTTCAGTGAAGAGGCAATGTCGTTTAGAAGATCCTTCCATGAATGAGTAGAGTTGCTCAACCAACCCAAAAAGAGTTACGTGTGGCTGTGTTTTTGCAGCACGTCAACGACAACAAGATCCAGGCGAAGAGCATAGCAATGTACAAAGCTTTCTCACTCCTGTTTAATGATTGCCTGAACACACCTGACATGGCAGCACAACCATCATAGGAAGCCCAAACTTCTCCAGTGTTTCCAGCACCAGATGTGTCTTTTGCATGAAAGACATCAATCAAGCGCTCATGAATCTTGGCCTAGTCTACACACCGGAGATTGATTGACAGCTACAGGACCAGCTGTCAATCAATCTCCGGTGTGTAGACTAGGCCAAGATTCATGAGCACTTGATTGATGTCTTAGAGGAGTCAGGAGTTGCATATAATGCTTTCACATCATCTATGACTTTTCTCCTGACTTCATTTCCTAAGCAACTGATCAGCTCATTTGGGGGTTTTGCTCAGATGTAGGATGGATCTCCTTTTGGATTTTTCCGTGATGACTCAAGATGAGTTTGTCATATCTTGCTACTAGTTCAGTTATTTCCCTGGAAACACCTTTGTTTGTTGAATCCTCTGACTCATCATGTCCTTGAGTCTAAAAGAAAGTGTAAGTCGGGCTAGCGTGGCAGCTACATCTGCTCTCTTCAGATCGGTTTCCCTCTCCTTTGTTTGAAATTTAACCTGATTTGCTTTTTGAGTTGAAAGTTGTTCATCAACAGGTGTTGTTATTAAATGCATATGCCATTTTTTGAAGTTCTCCATGTGATGCTGACTTGCATTGTGTCTAAAAAAGCATTTCCAGTCTCTAAATCCTTCCAGTGAAAACTTTCTGTCAAACACTGAGGAACATCCAAAAACTCTGCAGGGAAAACAATACGCTGAATCTGTGGATCGGTTGTTTTCTAGCCACTGGTATTTTTCAAACCAGTTTTTATTGAAGCTCCTTTCCTTTCCTCTAATTAAATGTTGTGGATAACTTTCTAGTTCTGTCTGAATGTGAACCTCTCTTAATTTAATTCTCCCTGGCCAGTCGATCTTTTGTGATAAGGAAGTCTGAGTCTTCTTCTAAAAAGGCAAAGCATAATGCAACATGAATTAGTCTAATATCAAACATTAATAAACAACTCCTCCCCTGTTTATGAATAACCAAGTTACCCTTTCCTACCTTGTACAGTGACAGTCTCACTTACACCATCTGACTGCTAACTACAGTAACACAAGTAGAAGATAAATTATTACAAAATAGTCATTCATGCTAACACTTTCCAAAAGTCCCTTTTGTTAACATGAGTAAATGCTTTAGGAATTTTAAACAATCAATTAATGCAATAATAATTTTAACATGTATCATGTTAGTGTTGAAATAGAACAGGTTTTTTAAATTTATAGATTCATAAATAAATGATAATCACAATGTAAAATGTTACAAACATTATAATGCTCTGATTTCTAGCCTCCAAACCTGCGATATACAATTTGTGTGTATTTTATGGGCTGATAAATGTGCAAACCTCCTTCAATACAATTGTAGGCCTCGATTCTGCCTGTGCCTGATCACTATATCTCTGCTCGTACTTACGGATAATTCATCTGAATAAATAAAAAAGGCAAACAATATTACGATTTTACGAACAATTATTTTTCTATTCCTAACCTCTTAACTGTGGATGTTGGCTGCCAGTTTTCTTGAAGAATTAATTTATTTTTCTCTGTGCCATGATGAATCTAGAAATATACATGCAATGTTAAGGGACAAAATTATTTTCAACCATCATCTTCGTACACACAACACAGCGAGGGTAAATTTGCATCTTATCTCTATGTTTGGAATATTTGTTATTGTTTTGCCGATGAGCGACGCATCAGAGAGAAAGTCGTGAGCAACCACAGATGCGCCAGCGTTGTCATTTCTGTAGCATCTCCGTGCTTATTTTGCTTATGAAGACTGACGCCTAATTGACTTGGAGGTTGCATGCAAAGTCCACTTGGCTCAAATCTCTGAGGGGGCACGTGCTCAGTTTCAGTGGGTCAGACGAGGCCAGGAACCGATCGCATCCAGAAACACACGGACGGACGGCATCTTGATAAGACACTCGCTACTCGCTTGCTCTTTTATACCCCTTTTCCACCAAAAAAAGAACTGGTTCGGATCTGGTGCTGGTTCAAAGTTGGTTCAACTTGCGAACCTTCTCAGAACCAGTTTGTTTTTCCACTGACTAGAGAGCCCAGCGAACGACGTTGTTACGTCACTGTGTACGTTGCCATACGTCTTAGCTTTCCCAGAAACGCTTGCGCCAACTTCAAGCATAACAATTACAATGGCGGACTACATCGTCTTTCTGCAAATGTTTCTCCTGGCTTTGCGATCCTATATTGGGGTCAGAAGAAGACGTTTAGAACACATTTGTGCTGCTCGTCTGGATTACTATAGACAGAGGTTACGTTCGAGAAGAAGTTCGACAATAACCCCGCCCCCAGCCCCCGACGTAAGCATGACGTGGTAAAAGAACGGTTCTAGTCCAGCAAAGAGTTGGTGCCGCTTTGGAACCAATTTAGCTGGCCGAGAACCGGTTCTTTGGCTGTCGAAACACAAAGAACTGGTTCGCGAGTAGAACCGGCTCCGAACCGGCACCAGCACTGCCTTGGTGGAAGAGGGGTATTAGGGAACTCGTATGCCGAAGCGCCCGGCGGGGAATGACTGCACTCATCTGTGCTTGCTCTTTTAGGCGAAACACCACTGAATGAGCCTTTCCTGCCAGCAAGAGGGACTCCCAGGAGAAATGAGGTAAATGGCGGAGTAGTTCTAGTAGAAGCAACTGTATTAGATCTGACAGTCGCTGCATCACAAACCATAAGACAATGATTTCATTATGCTTTGTCTGTAAATTAAGTTTTATATGATAATGTTTTCAAAACACGTATTCACGTGCAATAGCGAGTGGGCGTTGAAACTGTTTCCTATGCAATGACGTTAGCTAATCATAACACAGGCTGTTTACAGACAAACCTTAAAGGAGCTGCGCCTTAAAAACGGATCATTTCAGACAGTTTGTGTCTGCATATATATTTGATTTTTAATAAAAACGTTATTATCATTATAAGTGAATCTCAAGGAACATATTCAAGTAATTAAAAAAATGTGCTTGTCATGACTCCTTTAAAACATATTTTTGTAAGTTCACATCACCCTGGTTCCCTCAACAAAAACCCAAAAAACCAAAACAATTTTTTTTTTCTGTGACCAACAAAAGTTTTGATTCTTATGCATTTTGTTAATCATGATAATCTTCACAAATTAATGTGTAAATTGCAGGTTACATTTTTCACGAAGATAATGCAATGTGCTTATTAAACATAAAGATAAGAACCGCCCACCATTGTTTTGTATGTTTTTTATACCAAAATGCTGAATATAATATGAAGAGTTGGTACTTTTTACAGTGGTTTTAAGCACTCCCTCTCCCTTCCACTAGGCTGGGCGTGACGTCATAAGAGGGACTCCAAGCCTAGAGTTACCGTTAGTCTAACGGCAAGTAGGCTAGCAGTTATACTGGAGACCTGTAAAAAATGGTTAACTATTGTGTTTGTGCGGGATGTACGAATACATCAAAAACGGGGGAGAGGCTCCACAAGTTCCCCAAGGACAAACGGCTGATTCGTGCCTGGGTGAGGTCTGTGGCTACGAAGCGGGCAGATTTTACTGCTGCGTCTGTGACTAAGTCAGCCGTCATATGAACACTTCACTGCAGACGACTATGACCCTGGAGACATGCGTCGGTTCAATATGGGTTTTAAACGCCGGGTACGACTTATTTCCGATGCAATTCCTTCACGTCATTCCCGTTCCTGCTCCTCGGCCTGTCCAGTCCGGACGAAGAAGCCAGTCAAGTTTGGGGGTGCTCGCCGAAAGCGAGAGCTGGCTGTCTCAACAATTTTACAATGTACGTTAGCTAGTGGCTAGCAACGTTAGCTCAGTCAGTGAAAATTTCCAAAACTAAATGAAAATATCCAGAAGTAAATGTTAGCATACCCGAGGCAGGCAGACATCACACCTTAGCTAGCCATCACTGGTGCTGAAAGTTAGGAGTAGTGATAAGGCTATGTTATTTTTTTATTTTATTTTTTTGTCTGTCTACAAGAGGCTCTTTTAGTGCCACTGTGTTAGACAATGTGCTATATAAATAAATGTTTACTTACTTTCTTACTCACTATGCTTGTGATTCTGCCCTGTTTTCACTGGTTTTCATACAAGATTTTGGAAAATGCAACACCCTAAGAAGAAAATCCTGACAATCCCGATCCCGAAGCCCTCCCACCTGCATCTGGCCTATGCCCTACTGGGTCACAGTGTGATTTGAAACCCGATGGAAAATCCTTTGGTCGGTCTAGGGATAGATTTTAGTCTGGGGTTCAGGGCTGTAGTGGAGGCTAAACGCCAGAAAACATATTCCAAAATCACACTATATTATCCACATTCATTGATATGTACACTGATCAACAAGCCTAGAACCACTTAGTACCCCTGGTATTGTTATAATGTTCGATAATAACATCCGCCATGTGTGTGGATAATTCCACACACTATTGTTTTTGATTGTTTAAACCAAACCATAGCAGCATACTGTGTACCATTATTGTCATTGTGGCCATGTTTGTCTTATGCTTCTCTGACACAGCTGTGCAGGAACGGCCCAAGATGGCCAGTGTGGGGACACAGACCACAAGAATGAGAACATCTACACCCCTACAGTCCTGAAAACAGCGATGAAGAGGCCTCTTTCACCACAAGTGACACCTCTTGGATGCCTGATGAAGAGGACGTGTCCACCTCATCCAAGTAACCTTGACCTAAAGTGAGATGATAAGTCTCCCTACTTTCAGCACCAGTGATTGCTAGCTAAACTGTGATATCTGTCTACCATGTATGTGTGTTATGTTGTGGTTGTATAAGATATTGTATACATACATTTCCCCCTGTGATAAAGTATCTAATATTCTCTCTTTTTGTTTCACAGTGGTCCGGATAAATACATTGTGTGTAAAGACCAGCTGATGGCCCTGTTCACCATTTACCAATGTGATGGTATAATTACACTAATGCCAGAAGAATGTACTCATGCACTGATTGCAAGATAGTGCAAGCTTCCTAAACGTTTGTGTATTACTTTTAAGGTTGGAAAGTGGGTGCGAGAGGAGATGTGTCCTGAGGGGACAAGGCATTTCTTTGATGTCTGGCATGTCAGGAAAGGTGTGTATCCCGATGTTGGAAGTTTTGAGGTAATTCTTGAAATTACATTTCCATCAATATAATACTTTCCATTTGTTGTAAACAAGGTCTCAGCAAGGCTTTGGATCTGATGGCCAAGGAAAAGGACTGTGAGGACCTGAAACTGTGGAGGCCTGCAATTATAAACCACCTCTGCTGGACTGCAGCCTCCACTCCTGATGGCAACCCAGAGGTCATGGAGGCCAAGTGGAAGAGCATGGTGAACCACACACGGGACATCCATGAGCATGACACTCCTGCCTTTCCCTGCCTTTCCCTGTTGTGCTCATCCACCTCTGGAGGGGGAGCAACGGAAAAAGGAATGGCTAGAACCAGGTATACACCATGAAATATGTGTACTCTATGGTTTCATGATGTATTTTAATACATTTTTATCAGGGTAAAATGTTTTGTTTGGGACTTTTTTTTCTTTCTACAGGCTCAACGGTTGCAGTAAAACTGGAGAGTCTTGTGACGAAGGCGTCCCTGCTGAAGGATGTGAACGGTTGTCTCCACAGCACCTTTTCCCTTGAGGCGTTTCACTCCCTCATCCTGCTCTTCGCTCCCAAACATACCGGGTTTTCTTACCTTGGGATGTACAGTAGGTCAGTGTTGCGCAATGGAGTAACTACATGTCATATTATCATATGATACAGACACCTGATATTTCTAGCTCAAAATATGCCCTCATTATGTGATTTTCTACAGACTTCTGTTGGCAGCTCTGCTCTACAGCCATAATGGCAGCCGCGAAGTTGCGCGAACAACTGATGGCGTTGCAATATATGGCGTGCAATACCCAAGGTTCCGGAAAGGTGAACATGTAGTCCGGCCAGTTAAACAGAAGGCCTCATACGGTAAGCAGTTTCAGGCAGTTTTCATCATATTTGGATTTATTACATGGCTTCCAATGTAGAATGCGGTCAGGATTGTAACCGTATGGACTATTTTCTTTAGCGGAAGCAATACAATCGTTTTTAAATCAATAAACTCCTTTTTAAATCAATATTTTGTGTCAAATTATTGATTTATTTGGTAGGTAGCCATGTAATAAGCGGGATAATGTAGAGCGAGGCGGTTGTTATAGCGAATACAGCCCCTTCAGGATTCAGGCTCCGCTTCGCGTCGGGCTCCCGTTCAGCCTGTCGGGGGTGTATTCACTATAACAACCGCCTCGCTCTACATTATCCCTTATATGTATGCATGAGACCTCGGTAATCAGTGAATATGATCTAGTGTGATCTACATGCATTTTATTTTTTATTTTATTTACATTTATTTTATTTCCCCAGGTTATGCATCAGCACTCATTCAGTCTCTGCAAGAAGGCTACACCAGATCGCCTAAGGCTCTCCGAGAATCTAGTGCTTCCTTGAATAGCAATGCACCTGCCCCCATCTCCAAATCATTTAATCAAATTCCAGAACGGGAAGCAGTTAACTTTTATCTCACACAGAAATCACGTTTCAGCAAAAGCTTCATTTAGAATCTTGCAGTGGTTGGTTGTTGGTTGCACCTTCTCTTTCTCTGTTCTGTAATTTTACTTGGTGGTGGGATCCTGTCACTGCAGTTCTGCATGCCGCTCGCCATGGTCTCTCACTGTGTGCTGTCGCATGTTTGCAGTCTTGTATAAAGTACTTGAAAGCCATACTTGAGTAAAAGCTTTTAATTGTGATTTTGTCATGGGTCACTTTGCATGCGTTTGTGCATATGTGAGTAACCTATAAACAGTGGCGGAGCCAGGATTTTTTCATAGGGGTGGCACAGAAATCTTAATTATTTTTTCATAAAAAATAATTTGACTATAATGTATTGGACTGTTTTAGTGCCTACACAACTGAATAAAGTTAATTTGTACTTAATTGTAATTGAGATAGTAGTGAATTAGGAATCATGGAATACTGAGTGAATTTTATATTTTTTTTATTATTACCCACCACCTCATATTAAAATTAATTAAATGGTAATAAAAGGGCACACACTATAGCTAAAGTTCAGCTTGCTCTGTTAGCTTGGTTCTGGTTCTCAAAATCTCCAATAGCTTGTTCTACAGTGTTGCATCTTCATGGATGAGATAACATGCAGATAATACAGTAGTCCAAAGATTATTCAACCTTCAATGCGTTTTATATAATCAATTAACTCTTCAACCAATTCCGAGTTTGTCAAAAAAAAGTTTAACTTTCTATATTAGTTGTCAAAATAAATAATTGCAACAGTTCTATCATACCTAAATTGAAAAGGAAAACAAAAGTTCTCTTTTGAATCCCCATGTGCAAGAATGTGAACAAGGCGGAAGTCAACAGCACATAATGTAAAATGTTATGTTTTTCATAATGTAATGTAACCAGAATGTAAAATTAGTTATTTTATGGATTTAAAAATTATCCATTTTTGTTTGTCCTTTACAAATTAACGCAAAATGAATGCCTATCTTCTAGTACAAATGCACAGTGCTCACATTTATTTGGACATTAAAACATTACATATCAGTTTGTGCCTTATATTGTGATCTCACATAGCAGAATATTTTAATCCAGACACATGTGACGCATATACAACAAATAGGCTACATGCATGCAGTTTTGACAGCTTTAATCGCCTTTTTGATTCTTACATGAGTTAATTAACGGCAACTATGGCTACAGCACACCGCATTTACCGCAAGCGCAGTGCAACAGCTGTCAGCCGTATGACAGGAAAGCTAGTTTTACTGACATTTGACCTGACAACATGTCATCTTCCCGAAGATAGCCAACTGAATAAGGACAACGCCCTTTTCTCAGCATCTGACAGAAGTGTCACACGCTTTCACACATTCTTCTAAAATAAAAGTAGCATGAGAAAAAAAGAGAACTACGTTTGTTGTTGACTGCGCTATTCGACTTACTCAAAACGGTCTTGCAACCCACCAGTTGAGAAAGATTGACTCTATATTTACTATGTGCATATCACTGCCTGATGTTCTGCTGAAGCTCATTCTGAGGTGAAGTTGGAGTGTGCGTCTGAAAAGTCTCACGTTTTTTGTGGTCTTAAAGAGACGGTTCAGCGTTTTAAAAAACACAATTTTTGTCAATAAAAAAAGAGACAGAAACAGCAGTTGTGAGAGGGGTGGCCAAGCTTAGACCAAGGGCCGTATGTGCCTCCCCAGAATGCAATATGCCCAACAGTACCTGCCTGTATGCTGTATACCTGTATTGACTTGGGGTAAGGATACAGTAGAAAAGTTGTTTATATGTTTTTTATAGATTCAGAAGTGATGAATGAAATAACTCAATTGTAAACGTACTCGTGTGTGCTGGCTTCAAGAGGACCGTGATCCTGCCTGAAATGAGAGTAAGATATTAGCAAAACAAACGGGTTCAGGCAGCGTGCGTCAAAACCAGGGTTTGCTGCGTGAGGCGCGTCAGATCTGCCGGTCGCGGGTCGAGCTGCTCCACTAAACTCCCACATACTTAAACAGCACGTACTCTCCACGGCTGACTCCACTGGGTGGCATAGCCCACACAAACACCTGTCAAACACAGCGATAGGGACATCGATCTCTCTTTTTCTTTCTGACAATGAGCATCGCTAATTAGTTGTGTTTTAGCACAGGCAATATCGCGTTCTGTCAGCAGATGCCGGCAAAGCGCCGTGTGCCTGTGCAGTGTGTGCATCTCTACAGCTCTGATTAGGACTAGGGGAGAGGGGGGTAAAATGAGCCAGTGGGTAAGTTGACCCACCCCCTGTTTCTAGGCAACTATGCACATTTGGTGTCATGGGACCATACATTTTGAAGGACTCCATCATGTATATATTGCTGTGAAGAGGAGAAGCACATGGGACAAGAAGGAAGTTGTCTTTTCCACAAAAACACCTTTTTTGCTTGTTAAAGTACATTTTCTGCATTTCAGGTATATTAGCCGTTTTGTCAAAGCAAATTGATCTAGGTCTAAAGTTGTGTATGGTACATGTTGGTGATTTGTCAACATTTAAAACCATGTGAATCATTAAGCTAAAGGTTATCCTGAATTGCTAAGCTAGGCCGTTTTTACCAAAATGGTGACTATGGGGCAAAGTGAGCCAGATGATGTGGGGTAAATTGAACCAGTGGTTCAACCTTTTTGAAATGAAGAAAATCGACTGAAATGTGTTGAAATACAATGTCTTTGTATAAGTCTCAACTCAACTTTTATTTATAAAGCACTTTCAAAACCATTAGAATGGACCAAAGTGCTGTCCATAAGTAGGCTAATCAATAACTCTAAAATACAGACATTAAGTTACATTAAAACAAAACACAAAGGAATCAAACAACAAATCACTCACAGTTCTCAGACCTAATCAAACACCAAAGACATAAGCAACATATTAAACTGCAATTAACATTTATACGCCCTAATATTTCATAAAAACGATACAGTCGGCCGAAATATGAAAGACAATATTTTGTTGACTAGTTTTGGATAAATTATAAAGTTTTTTAAAATAGACTACTGCCACATCAAATAAGCTTTTGTTTAGCAATTTCTGCTCGTATGTTATATATATATATATATATATATATATATATATATATATATATACACGCTACCTTTGAAGAAACCCCAATAAATGTTATTTTAACGCATTTTAAGACAGAAATGTTTAAATATTGAGCACTTTAATTTGCACTTTAATTTACACATTAATTGGTTGTGGTGGTTAACCTGCAATTTACACTTTAAAGGGTTAGTTCACCCAAAAATGTAAATTCTGTCATCATTTACTCACCCTCATGTTGTTTCAAACCCATAAGACTTTAGTTCAGTGTTGCCCTAATCCTGTTCCTGGAGGTCTACCTTCCTGCAAAGTTCAGCTCCAACCCTGATCTAAACACCTGAACCAGCTCATTAATCAGGAGCACTTGATAATTACAGACAGCTGTGTTGGATCTGGACTCTGCAAGTATGTAGATCTCCTGGAACAGGATTGGGCACCTCTGCTCTAGTTCATCTTTGGAAAACGAATAAAGATATTTTAATGAAATCTAGAGAGATTTCTTTCCCTCCATTGACAGTCGGTTCACCCAAAACATTCAGAGAGATGGGAAAATGAAGAGAGTGGTTTAATCCAAGACTTCTGAAGAGACATGTTTGCTTTAAAAGCCTAAATTAAAACTGTTCATCATATATTCACATATAAACATACATAATGCACTCAAATAAGGTAAACAGAAGCTCAAGTATGCTTGAATGACGCCTGAGAACCAATGAGGTTCATTCCCGTGTTACGCATCACGTTTGAGCTTCAGCAAGAACCAATGAGGCTTTGTAACAGCATGGCTGTAGGAGTGGACTACCTAGACGAGTTTACCTGATCCACTGATGATGTTTAATGTCCGACTACCTCTATAGTCACATTTAGCCACTTGTTATCAACCACCTTTCACAAGAAAACTTTTTTTTTTTTTTAAATCACAAGGGATTTTTATTTATGTATTTTATGCAGTAGAATAAACCGTGAAAATACTTTGTGCTTTGGCTCACCACAGACCTTATTCAGGCATTCAGAACGATGGAACTGGAAGTGCAGGAAGTCATTCCTGTGGTGTAATGTACATTACCATTCAAAAGATTTAAAAAAACAAAAACAATTAGCTTTTTTTTATGTACTTTTATACTTTGATTCAGCAAGGATGTGTTAAATTGCTAAATAGTGATAGTAAAGATTTATACTGTTAAAAATATTTATATTTTGAATAAATGTACTTTTTATTCATCAATCAATCCTGAAAAAATTATCATCCGTTCCAAAAAAATATTAAGCAGCACAACTGTTAAATAAATGATCATATTAGAGTGATTTCTGAAGGATCATGTGACACTGAAGACTGGAGTAATGATGCTGAACATTCAGCTTTGATCACAGGAATAAATTACACTTTAAAGTATATTAAAATAGAAAACCATTATTTTAAATTGGAATATTTCATTTTTTTTTTTTTTAAATAAATGCAGGCTTGTTGAGCATAAGATACATCTTTCAAAAACATTCAAAATAGTAATGTTTCAAACTGTGTGTGTGTGTGTGTGTGTGTGTGTGTGTGTGTGTGTGTGTGCGTATATATTAGATTAACAATAATAACAATCATTAGACGCCAGCTAAAATTTATTAAGGCTTTTTAGTTCATTTGATATATTTAAAACATATAAATGTTTACAGACAGCTCTGTACTTCACTGTTAGCCAAAGTGTGTCACAGTTTTCCTGTTTAACTGAAATAATATGAACACACAGGCCTGAACACCACAACGCCTGGCACTGGCGTCTATTAATAAGAGATGAGTGATAATAATGACTCAGTATTACAGGAACTGGACATAATCTGATGGTGCAGATCGACAGATCGTAATATGATGCATTATCATAACAACAAGAACATATTCTATTGCTGAGCTCTGCGTTATTCATTAATATGGCAGGAGAGCAGACAGATAAGCAGAAGAACACTGAGTCAGCATGTAAAGCTACATGAACTGCTGACCTATTTAATCTCACAATGTTTAAAATCTGCCACGCAGGAATTAGAAACATTAGCATTGAAATGTAAAAGAGGAAAATTCCACTAAACTAATAATAAAAGAGTGAATCTTCAGACCGTGTGCAATAGAAGTTTTGGTTCACAATTAAAGTTCTTCAACACACTTGCTAAAAACCACAGTAGCCGAGACGTTTCTGTTGTCGCAGAGGCTGAAAACCACTACAAGCTTCTCGGCTCTCGGGCAGGTGGAGGTGAGACGGTCTGCGCTCAGGAACTGGGGAACTCTGGGGTCACTCGTCACTCTTGTTTGATATCTCCTATCAGTCGTCTCTTCACACGGGAGTACGGACTCAGTTCATCGTCCATGATAAAGTCATAAAGCACTTTCACCCATGACGTGTAACAAGGAAGATCTTTGTAGTACTCGTTTGCGATCTTCTTCACCTGAAGGAAACAACGGGAAACACCGTCTTAGACAAAACACCGGAGGCAGTTTACACAGAAATGCTCTCAGAGAAATGCTCTCGTCAGGTTCACATCATCTGATGACATGCGGACAGACATGCGGACAGACATGCGGACAGACATGCGGACAGTAGCTGATGTCCTGATGTGAACGATTAACTGCAGTGTTAGCATGTCTTTAATCAGTGTGAGCCAGTTAATCTTTCACTCTTGACTATAGTTCATTAGACTATGAAGCCGTTTAGTGATTCTTGTCTATAACAATTGCAAGATAAGAATCATATAAATTCCTCAAATGAAAGCAGACTGAATCGGGTTAAAACACAACACCACTAGTTTATGAAGGAATTACTCAAATGTTCAGACAGTCTCGTTGCTGGTTTTCCCCGACACATTCATTATTATTACTTTCACCAGTCAAAGATTAATTTATATTTCAAGGCTCATTATTATTTCTCTAGTTCAGTATTTTTTTCTGTAATGCAGAACAATGTTAGGAGTACTATATATATATATTCTTTTAATGCCCCCAGTATATATTTAAAGTCGCCCTGTAGTCAATAACTGCATCCCTTAAATCATCTTTAATCGCCAAAATGACATATTTAAATGTTTTTTCCTTGCAAAATGCCTTAAAATATCTTGAATGTAACTCGACACCCTTGCCTCATTTAGTATGCGTGGTTCTATGAATATGCAAATGAGCCCCGCCTCCACTCACTCGCTCAGCTCAGAGATCCACTGGTTGACGATCACACGTTGATCTGATTGGTTACAAGGTAGTTTGTGACGTCAGAAACACCAGCGATTTCAAAGCGTGTTTTTGAGACTGTCTTTGGTTCACTGCAGTTTTAAGGAGAAAATACTCAGCAATGGAGTCGACTTATGAATTTACACATGGTTTGTCTTAAAGCATATTAAAAACACCACATAGACACATAAACTACATTAAAAGCTGGATTTTCACCACAGGGGACTTTAAGTAATTAAAATATCATAAATGTGCAACTAGTCAACTAATGGTTTAAATGAATGACTATCCTTATCTTTGGTCGGGACAGCCCTGGAAACATTCATAATAACAGGAATTACATTCAAGGTGGCCTTTAAACACTGTCAGTCATATGGGCAAAAGTTCATCTCATGCTTCCTGAGGATTTCCCCCAATAGCTGGAGAAATGGAGTCGGGCCGGTTGGTTTGTTCGAACGGTAAGAGTAATGTTTTAAGCCTCTCGGGGACATCAATCTGCAAATGTCTAGTTTTCCTTTCTAAATTAAAGGGTTACTTCACGCAAAAATATAAATTCTATCATCATTTACTCGCCCTCATGTCGTTCCAAACCCCAAGACTTTCGTTCATCTTCAGAACACGAAGATATTTTTAATCAAATTAAAATCTGAGGGATTTCTGTCCCTCCATTTCAACTACTTTCAAGTTTGAGAAAGGTAGTAAAGACATCATTAAAGAAATACATGTGACTCAGTTTTATGAAGTGACACAAAAATAAAGTGGTACATTTTTAGTTTTGCGCAAACAAAGCACTCGCATCACTTCCTAAAGCTGAGGTTAAACCCATGGAGTCACATTGGTTAGTGTAATGAAGTCTTCACTGCCTTTCTGGGGCTTAAAAGTGGTGGTAGCTGTCAATGGAGGGACAGAAATCTCTCATATTTCATAAAAAATATCTTAACTTGTGTTCCGAAGATGACTGAAAGTCTTACGGGTCTGGATTGACATGAGGGCGAGTAATTAATGACAGAAATGTTCGTATTTGGGTGAACAAACCCTTAAAGGAGGAGGTATCCTACCATCCATAACTTCATCTTTAAAGGAGAAGTTCACTTTTAAAATGAAAATTCTGTCATCATATACTCACCCTCATGTTGTTTCAAACCTGTATGAATTTCTTTCTTCCGCTGAACAGAAAAGAAGATATTTAGAAGAATGTCAGTAACCAGACAGTTTTTGGATCCCATTGACTTCCATAGTAGGAAAAATATATACTATGGAAGTCAATGGGACCCAAAAACGGTCTGGTTACTGATAATCTTCTAAATATCTTCCTTTCTGTTCAGCAGAAGAAAGAAATTCATACAGGTTTGAAACAACATGAGGGTGAGTATGTGATGACAGAATTTTCATTTTAAAAGTGAACTTCTCCTTTAAGTAATATTTGTATTTCATAGGCTGAACGCAGTAATGTCCCGTTTAAAGCCGAGACGGCAGGCCTTCAGGGCTTCCTCCTCCAGCTCACTGAAACACCAGATGACTCCAGATCCGGTGCTGTGTTTGCTTTAGCTCCAGACTGGTTGGTTGGACGTTTGGTATTTACAAACTCAACTTTAAGTGATTGCAAAAATAACTGCAAGTTTTCTAGTCAATGTTCTTTAGGGCATTTTTAAAACTATGAAATAAACTGATTTTCACACTCAGATGATTTTTTTTTCTTTAACTATTATTTTTTTTAAATATTTTGATCATTTATTTTTGTTGTAACACAGACTATATTTAATTTTGGATACAAAGTTAGACAGCTCTGTACTTCACTGTTAGCCGAAGTGTGCCACAGTTTCCTTGTTTAATTGAAAATAATAATATACTATAATGGAGGCACAAACACACAGGCCTGAACACACTGGATACACTATACTTATATTATAGTGTTTATATTTTTGTCACATAGTATAAACGGGTCTTCATGCTTAATAAATACATAGCTACCATTACATTTTAGAAAAAGTCTAAAATCTCAAACAAGGGGAAATTTATTTAAGTTTATTTAATGAGAAAATTATTTAACTATTGATATGGACTGATTTGGCTTTGTATTCGGGGAGTAACGAGACCCTCATTTCACGATTCGATACGTTTCACGATACTGAACTCACGATACTCCAAAGGTGATGATACACAGGGCAACTTTTTGAGCGATTGTTGCTTGGGTTCTTTCCCATTGAAAATGGGCAATAAATTTCTATCTGGATAATTTCGATCGGTCGTGGGCCGCGCGTCTCATCTGGCGGCCCGTTGACGGCAACATTGCTCAAAAAGTTGCCCCGTCTATCATCACCTCAAGACATTTGGTAAAAGGTTAACAAAAAATGTGCTGTTGATTAAAATGCTAAATTTGATATAACATTGTGTGTGTAAGTGAATAGTCTTGGACTTGGTGCTGAAACCCAAAGCACAGGACAATAGAGACACCAGAATAACAATATTCATGATTCTGAAGCTGAAAATACTGAATTATTTTAGACGAATATGCCTTCACTAGATATATTTAAAATAATGTAGGACACTTTTTACTGGTAACATCAGATATTTGGCATCATCAGGACCCACTAATATTCCCCCATTGCATTATTATACATTATATTCAACATTATAGTAGTTTAATGTAGTACTGACACTAAAACTCTACATTACACAGTAAAGCTAATTTTGGGTGATCTATCCACGATACATATTGGTGCATTTGTGTACTGTGATATATTGTGACACCCCTAGTAAACATGAAGCAGAATAACTCATCTTACCATCGGTAGTCGGCGTCCGGGAATGCTCGGGAAGTCATGGTGCTCGTTGTGGTACCCGACGTTGAACGTCAGCAGGTTGAGGGATCCGTAGTAAGAGTACGTCTCATGGCCTTTGAGGAACATGTAATGCTCTGCAATGAAGTGTCCTGAGATGGGATGGAGACCCATTCCCAACAAAGAGCCCATCATCATATAGACCAAGGGCTTGGCCCCCCAGAACCAGTAGAGGAGAGCGTTGAATGCGAGCTGTATGGCCGTGTTCATGACCTCTAGGTGACTGATGGGTTTGGGGTTGATGTAAAGGGGACGAATGGCGTAAAACAGCGGCTGGAACATTATCCAGATGAGCTTACGCAAACGGGTGCAAAAGAACCAGCCCTCGAAGTCAGTGGGAATGTCAACGTCCACACCATCTCCACCCAAATATCGATGGTGGTCCAGGTGGTAGCGCTTAAATGAGGCCGAGTAAGGCAAGCCAATGGGCAGATTGGCGAAAATGGCGAACCAACGGTTCCACTTGGCACGGATGTTCCCGAAAGCGGTGTTGTGAGAGATCTCGTGAATCGCTAACGTCATTGAATGGTTTATGCAACTCCCAAATGCATATGTCCAGAACAAGACCCATTTCCAGGACAGGTCCTTCACCAAATAGAAGGCCAAAAACTGGACGGTGACCATCGTACAGACTATCCATTTGAGTCTGTGATCAGGGCCCATTAGAGACTTAATCTCTGGGTATTTAGCTGCCAAAGAAAAGAAAAAGACAACAAATTGTTAAACTGAAACAGTGTGATGTGGAAGATGAGTTCATTCAAATTATGTCTATTTCCATGACAATGCAACTCGACACCATCAGGATCGGGAACAGTGGCTCATGTGTCTCTGATCGGCCCCTCCTTGTTCGTGTGCTTTAGGCTATATGGTCAAACCTGAAGTAATTTGCCTAAAACACCCAAGAAAATACAATGCAAACCACATAGAATTGAAATGTGTGCATCCACCCTTTTCATCCAAAGCATTTTTATAATGCAAGAAATGCCGGGTTTGAAGCAAGAGCTCCACTTTCAAGGCTATTCCAGGGTTTATATAATGAAATCCAGCAGTGCGGCAGAGGAGCCGACAGTCTTAGACACGTCTGGATCAAGCATGCTTCAGGGATAGCAATAACACGAGCTACATGTCAGCACAGGTTTGCAAACTGAAAGAAACTTCCCCAACGTTTGCTCAACATTTGAGCCGATGAAGTTTTGTTTGAACAGTACTGTGTATCTACATTAGCATCAAGCCACCAATGACCAGGAGAAATAATCAGTCCAGTGGGTTTCACTTAAAATTACAGTTATACGTAAAGTTTAATTATGCATCTTTATTCTTCAGTCATAACTGGTGTCTGCATGTGCCAGAATCCATGTGCAATAAAAGCATGAATAGGGTTCAACGGGGCTAAAGGTGCCGTGGGATAATAGGCACGTTTGATTTTATTCTCCTTTAAACCCCTAGATGGTGCAAAAACATCCTCGTTTCCCTTCGCATGTGGAGATTTGCCTGATTCTCGACTCAATTTCAAGCAATGCAAACGCAAAGTCCAACCTGCAATAATTTGGTCTAATATTAAATGTTTTTTAAAAATGTTACAGGCTATAGCAAATCAGAATCAATAAAATTACTAAATATATTTTGAGACAAAGGTCTTGTTAATGATTTTCAGTTTTGTTCAAGGTAATATGATATTCTTTTTTTAAATTAACATTTTAATGAAGGTAAATTAAAACGAAAGTAAATTATTTTACTTAGAAAACAGTACAAACATTGCTGAAGTGATTGTTTTGAACGAGTATTATTAACTTAGCATGTGAAACATTACTTTAGTTAATGTATTTTGTATTAATACAGGATGCTTTTTACCTCGAGTGTTGGGCGTCACCTCGTATACGATTTATACCACTTTCATGACTTAATTTCCTACGAAATGTGATGATCCATCACTGTTCAATAAAAAACCCATTTTGTTCTGCAATCATTCACTATGGGAGCAGTGAAAAGCACATTTTCCTTTAGGTGTGCCTTTAGGCCCCGCTGAACCCTATAATTGAGAAGCTACAGAATCATTTACCAGATGACTGGTGTGTGTGTGTGTGTGTGTGTGTGTGTGTGTGAGTGCATTATGAATAATTCATGAATTGACGTTTTGTATCAAACACAGAATGCTTGAGGTGAAACCTGATCCATAATCTCACTGTAAAGTTCATCCAAACTGTATGGAAGGAATAATGCGGGATCATCCGTTCTTTTATTCATTTATTCATAAGCAGGTTTATGAGTAACTGCACACTCTCGAGTCATATTTTACTATTAACACAGCATATGGATTTATGTACCTTCAGTATATCATGCGTGTTCGTTTACATTCATAACTAACGTTAGGTTAAAAAAAAAGTTTGTCTTGACAATGCCTGACGAGAAAATTTGAATTAGTTTTAATAGCTTGAGATAGATAGATAGATAGATAGATAGATAGATAGATAGATAGATAGAGACCACCATAATGAATGAAGTGAGAAACGGATCGTTTCGCAAACATTAGCTAACTTTCCTCATGTGACCGGCATCAGCTGCTCACTTCACCACCAAACTCACTGTTTTACCACTTAATAATACATAATTGATGACTGAATAAACAGAAATAATATTAAATCTTTAAAACAATCTCAGAATCGCACGATAGCGTAACGTTAACAACCTACTAGGCAATATTCGCACAGTTAAGTTATGAAACCAGTTAGCGGCTAATCGTTAAAAATAGGACGCGGTTTGACTATAGTTATAGTTAGCTGTCACGGCCTCGAGTCGTGTGTGATACGATTGTTCAACAAACATCACACAATACATGAAATAATATTAATAATAAAGTAATATTATAGAGGCCATGCGAATATTTCCTGTACGTTAGTTCAGTGGTGAAGTGCATGGTGGGAGCGGCCCTCACATAACGGTCGGCCAGCCCGAGCTATTTCATCTCTAAACAAACACTTCAAAAATACGTGTCTTTAATTACAACGTAACTTACACACTAAAGACAGGGCAGAAAATAAGACAGTCAAACGAATAACCGCTTAGCTCGTTTGAGCTTTTTCAGAGATCATTTACATCATAAAACATGCGAGTTCCTGATAAACAGCGCGTCGAAAAGACACACACACACACACACACAGACAAAAACTACGCTAGCATGTACAATAGCGATATAACGTTACAGTGTGTTTTACAGTCCGTGCTCGTGTCAGAGAATGGAGACTCACCCAGGATCTCTTTCCTCCGGTCGGCGTGAGGCTGGTCTGTGTAAACCCACTCGAAATCTTCACGAACAACGCGATTCCCCATTTTAACGCTATAGTTCGGCGGTTGGTTTGCGGAAAGTGTGTTTGCTCCGTCAGGTTATTCACACACGGGTCCTGTCCAACATTAGCGACTGTCCCACATCCTCCACTTTCTCATTCAGCGAGTCAGAGTCAGACCTCCTTCTTCTTTTACTGCGAGATCTTTCGATTCTTAACGCTGACGCGGAGGGCGGAGGGCGGAGTCTCTCTCTCTCTCTCTCTCTCTCTCTCCGTCTCTCTATATATAATACAATATTGCCAAAGCTTGGAATACATAGAATAATACAAATAATATCAATATTAAATAAACAACAGTGTCACAAATTAGAACATGTGTGAACATTTGATACCACAGTGTTTTAACACACACACACACACACATTACTGAGGGACAGTAGGGAAACACATATTCTCTCTTTCTCTCTCTCTCTCTCTCTCTTGACTACGTTAAAGCTGCAGTCCGTAGCTTTTTGGAGTTAAAAATGATCCAAAATATTTTTTTTGAGCAAGTACTTAATCGTAGCTTGATTCAAAACAGTGAGCTTGTAATAATGTTTTTAATTCCAGTGGTACTGGTGGATTTCTGCAGGAAATTCGAGCATGTCTTTGCGTCATTCCGTCACATCTGTCCACATAAAGAAGAGTCTCGGCTAGTAGGCGATGAGTGTGAGGATGCTGGAGATTTATAGCCTTTTCTCACAGCACTTGATATAATTAAACTTATCAATTTGATGGCGGATCTAGAAAGGTTCAAACGACGATCACCAGTGACAGCTGGACATTCACCCGTTGTAAAACGCAAAAGACTTCGGAGCGGCTACAGAAAAAAAAGAGACTGCAACCGGGCCGTGCGAAAACAAGGATAATATCGGAAGGGCATTAAATGTAGTCACGCAATGCTGATGTTGTTAACATTAACAATTTGAGAACAAAGTATAATTTGCACGGTTTGACGTGATATGATAAGCGATCATTAGATTTAATCAGCGCGATTTACTGCAATGCTTTATCCCTTAGTTGGTCAGAACAAAAGTGGATGTTACTAATTTGTTCAGACGATTAGACGAAATTCTTATGTTGGTCAAACTTCCAAAAAGATGAATCTGTGATTGTGAATGCCAGTTTCCACACCGGCGGCGACTGACAGCCGCACATTCTCCTCAAAACATCGGATTCATCCGCGCTGTGCTGTGCCGAGGCACAACCCACGTACAGCTGATCATTCCGCGAATAACTGCAGTTGCAGATTTCGAACAGAGATGGCGACAGAGAGGGAAAACTACGGACTGCAGCTTTAACTTTAACAATACCGTTATGGTGCTTTTTCTGTGGCAATTTCAGAAGTATCCCGTTTGATGTTTCATCTCATAAATTTGACTAGTATCCAATGTCTTAACTTTGACTTTTTTTTTCTTTTTTTTTGTGAACAATTGTTTTTATTAAATTATCAGTTCAATACTAATAGGATACAAAACTCATGGCTTGGATTCCTGGATGGCCGGAGCTGTTGAACAGTGAACCCCCTCTGCTGATCGACTGCTCCTGTCTGCCTTGCTGCTGAGTGGTTTGCGTCTGTATGCTCCGTATAGCTTTCTGTTTTGAATCTTCATTTACTATCATTCCTTGTTGTTTATATTGCTAAATATAACTTACTCATCACCATGGGCGAGGCTAGCCCCTTTTTAGGGGTGCTTCAGCACCCCTAAAAAGGAGCTCAGCACCCCTAAAACTTGGAGTAAGAAATGTTGTTATTCTAAAAAAAAATATATATTTTTTTTTTGTCTTTGACAAGGTTAAATAATGTTCTTCATCTTCAATCCGCAGCAGCGCCAAGCAGAGCGCAGGTCAGAAACAGAGGCGCGCGTGTGTGTGTGTGTGTGTGTTTGTTCATCTGAGCCTCATTGGTCTTTCACTTCTCGTCAATGTCAGAATATTTGAGATGACCAATCAAATCAAAGTAGGCGGGCTTTATGTTCACAGAAGCTGCTGAGCGCGAATTTTATCAGCACGACTGACGCTTCAGTTTACGGTCAAGTGCGAGTTAAGAAGATGTAAGTAGCTAAACTAAACATTTTATATTTGACAGTTTTTTAGGTCATAAATGTTAAACGAATGACAAAAATAATTAGAAAACTAATAAACCTTTGTCTAATTTCGCCATTTTGAGCTGAAAATAGGCCTATAACGTGTAATTATGTCATTGTGAGGGGACAAGAAACATTAACAAAGCCGTTTTCATAGGCACAAGATTAATAATGCATGTGTACATGTTGAGAATTAATATAATACAATTTGTAGCCTTCAGTAAATTAAAAAAGTTCAGCTTTAGAGGGGAAGAGACAGGGCAAGATGAGGAGACTGAGAGAAAAAGACAGAGTAATGGAGATGAGGAGAGAGCAGGTTTTAAATCTATTTCTTATCCTTTTTTGGCCTCAAACGTCTTGAAATGCACATATCAGAGAAATAAAAATGTTTAACCCCATAACAACCTCAAATTTATGACCTCTTTGATTATAAAGCCCTGTCTACGGCCATGTATTAGGCCTAGATCAATAATGAATGTGTACATATTGTGAATGAATTTAATAAACTTAGTTATCTAGCTTTCCTGGTAGCTTTGTCTGAGAAAATGATTCATGAATCAACCTATCAGTTGACCCTATGTTTACTTTCTTCACTGACAGACAAAAATGAAAAGCCTATATCAGTCAAAGCTCAGCTTTAGGAGGGGAAAAGACAGAGCAAGAGAAAAACAAAGAGAAAAAGAGTGTGATGCTGATGAGGTGAGAAAAATAAACAGCTGCCCGCACATGGTTTTAAAGCTGTTGTTATTCAATTTTTTTGGCCTTCAAAACATCTTAAAATGCACATATGTAGATCAGAGAAATCAAAATTTTCTCGGGGGAGCATGCCCCCGAACCCCCCTAAATACCTCACATTCGGTACCTCAGTGATTATAAAACCCTGCCATATCCATGTTAATGGATGAATGAATGAAACTAGTTAATAATGCGCATTAGACCATAAACTAACTTTTTTTTTTTTTTAAATCATACCCTCATTGGGGGCTGAGCACCCCTAAAATGAAAATCCTAGAATCGCCCCTGCTCATCACCACACATTAACCTGACATCGCTAGCTTCAATCTAAATCGTTATCGCTAGCACTAGCACAACACGCTAGTAAATCACTAGCCTGTTAATGTGCCATCCGTGCCTGCTGTCTTTATTTATTTATTATTTATTTTTCTCGCGTGCGCTCGCGCCATCCGATGGTGAAGCGCTGTAGTCGCGGGACAAAACACCGCTCTTCCGTTCCGATTACCATAACTAACAGATTCTCCCCACTCAGTGAAACACCCACTGTGAATGTTGTTGATTGTGCCCTAGTTATTGGCGATTCGATCACACGGGACGTGAAAATAGAGACACCAGCCACCATAGTCACATGTTTGCCGGGAGCCAGAGCGCCTGACATCAAAGCAAATTTAAAAGTGCTGGCTAATGCTAATCGTAAATTCTCTAAGATTATTATTCACGTCGGCACTAATGATGTTAGACTCCGCCAGTCGGAGATCACTAAAATTAATATTAAAGAGGTGTGTGAACTCGCAAGTACGACATCAAGCACAGTAATTTGCTCTGGCCCCCTTCCTGTTCGCAGGAGTGATGAGATAGTTAGTAGACTGTCCTCACTCAATGGCTGGCTGTCTAAGTGGTGTCCGCAAAATAATTTAGGGTTCATAGACAATTGGAAAAGTTTTTGGGGCAGACCTGGCCTGTTGAAAAGAGATGGTATTCATCCCTCCTGGGATGGTGCTGCTCTTCTCTCTAGTAATATGGCACATAGTCTTAGAGCTCAAACATGACAATCTGGGGCTCAGGTCAGGAAGCAGACAGACTGGCTAAACCGACCGTCTGCTAGCGGCCTCGCGTCACCAAGGTCAGATAAATCCCATCACATAGAGCCTCTTTCACCTAGATATTAACATATAGAGACTGTGTCTGTTCTCTGAATTAGGACATACTAAAAACTTCCAGACCCATTTAAGGGTAAAAATTGATGTTCAACAAATAAAAAACAGATATAATACAGATGAACAAATTATATATTCTGATGGTTGCTGAATATTCGATCCCTTACTGCAAAAGTACTTATTGTTAATGATATGATTACTGACTATAATCTAGATGTGCTGTGTTTGACAGAAACCTGGCTAAAACAAAACGATTACATTACTTTAAATGAGTCCACCCCACAAGATTACTGTTATAAACATGAGCCTCGTCTGAAAGGCAAAGGGGGGGGGGGGGGGGTGTTGCTGTAATTTATAGTCATATCTTTAGAATTATTAAGAAGTCTAGTTTCAAATATAATTCTTTTGAAGTGTTGGTGCTTAATGTAACACTATCTAGTGTAAATGATAAATCACCTTTGAGATCTGTACTGGCTACTGTATACAGGCCACCAGGGCACCATACAGACTTTATCAAAGAATTTGCTGATTTTCTATCAGAGTTAGTACTGGCTGCAGATAAAGTCATAATTGTTGGTGATTTTAATATACATGTATATAACGAAAAAGATGCATTGGGATTGGCATTTAAATACATTCTGAACTCTATTGGAGTTAGACAACACGTGTCAGGACCTACTCATTCTCTAAATCATACTCTAGATCTAATATTATCACACGGAATAGATGTTGATGCCGTTGAAATTCTGCAGCAGAGCGATGACATCTCAGATCATTATCTAGTCTCGATCATATCTTAATCTTCCTAATCAGTTTCATCATCTCAGCATCCCAGATCGCTTAGAAGAACTCAATATTGCGACAGAAACTTTTAACTCTCTCTTTTCCAGCACTTTAGACACAGTTGCTCCGTTGCGCTTAAAGAAGATTAAAGAAAATAGTCCAACGCCGTGGTACAGCGAGCACACTCGGCCCTTAAGAGAGCAGCCAGAAAAATGGAGCGTTGCTGGAAGAAAATTTCGGATTTCATGGAAGGAGAGCTCGATTACGTACAGAGAGGCCTTAAAAGCTGCTAGATCTGCTTATTTTTCAACCCTATTAGAAGAAAATAAACATAATCCTAGGTATTTATTTGAAACAGTGGCTAAACTAACGAAAAATAAAGCTTCAAGCCCAGAAGTTTCCAAGCAGCACAGCAGTAATGACTTTATGAACTTCTCACTTATAAGATTGATAATATTCCAATATTATCATTGTCAATAATCACCAATATCAATATTCTATTGATAATATCCAGATCTGATGAAGGACCTGCGCCTGGACACGACGACAGTGCAGTCCTAAAAATGTCAACTAGTCTCTCCCCTGTGAAGGCCTCCCTCCCCTCCCTTCACCTCTGTTCAGATTAAACGTTGTCCATGTGGTTACGCGGACGCGATAAATAATTCTGCATTATACATTTTTGAGGCCAAACAAGTAGTTTGTTGAGGGTTGATTTGTAAAGAAGGACTACGCGCCTGCGCACATATATATTCAAATGCGCATACCTATAGACTGAACACATGATGCGCATATGCACGACGTCGGTGTTTGCACAGAGATAACTGATAATCGTTTGCACCTTGGAATCTTTTTCCAGGAGTGCTTCCTCAAGCCATAACTTCCCCTAAGTTAATAACTAATGATCTTCACAGCAGAAGTGAATCAATCAATCAAAACTAACTTTATCTGGACAATAACTTTATTCTAGAGCTGCTGTAAAGCCAAAACAATCTCTGTTACTGTAATTTCCTATTATCACTGTAAAGCTGCTTTGAAACAATTCATATAGTTAAAAGCGCTATATAAATGAAGGTGACTTGACAAAATACAATTTAATATACAACCCAACCACCATATAACTTTGTATGTCATAATTTTGACAATAAAAAGTTGAAAATGAGAAAAAAATTTAGATTATGACATAAATCATAATTATGAGATGAAAGTTTACAATTGTGACAAATCATAATTTATAATTATGACTTTTAAATCATAATTTCATACTTTTCATCATAATTATGACTTCATAATTTCATCTCATATAATCTCATATATTCATCTCATATAATCTCATATATTCATCTCATGAGTTTCATCTCATATAATCTCATATATTCATCTCATGAGTTTCATCTCATATAATCTCATATATTCATCTCATATAATGACTAGTCTCCTGTCATAACATATTTTTGTGAACAATAGTTTTTATTGAATTATCAGTTCAATACAATAAAGGATACAACATATAATTTAATATACAACCCAACCACCACATAACTTCGACTTTTTGTCATAATTTATGTAATTTTATGTCACAAAAAATATGAAAAAAATTGAGTATATGATGTCATTATGAGATGAAAGTCGACATTATGACATACTATTGTCACAATTTTCACTTATATCACAATTTTTTTAATCATAATTATGACTTTTAAGTCATAATGTTGACTTTTTAATGTGATTTAAACTTAAGTTTAATTTAAACCTTAAACTCAATATCTAAATTAAGGCTTTAAATCATAATTTTGACTTTTTGTCACAACTTTGTGTGTCTTTAGTTTTTAAGTAATCATTTCAAACTTTTCATCTCACAATTATGACTTCTACTTGACGACAAAGATATAAAATACAAAGATATAAAATAACCACAGAATCACTCAATAACATACAAGTCGAATAGTAATGAAACTAGTTGGCTTCTTATAATTGTTAAAAAGGGAATGCAGTTTAACCTGTTAGCTGGCATGGCTTTATGGGTCATGAGATTAAATTCCATTGAACAAACATTACATAATAAAATTCAGCAAGTAACTGAGGTCATGTAAAGATTTTTTACTTAATCAAAAAAAAAAAAAATTAATAAAAATAAATTATGCAGTAACATGCCGATAAAAACTATACAGGCTGCAAAACCATGCAAATCAATGCAAAAGCTTCTTAAAATCAACTGAAAAGAGAAAAGCCTCATGTGAAAGTAATTACAGATGATAACGTTAATGTAAGTAAAACAAAACTCTTCTTGATATTTCTACAATCTTTCACTAAATTCTCCCGTTACTATTACACGTCCAAGGCAGCAGACAGATGGAAATTAAGTCCATTTCACATTTGTAAGAGACTAATAACAGTAATCAGGCACTGAGCAGTGTGGGTGTGCGGCACATCCACTGACACTCCAGTGGGTGAAATCTGTCCCACTTATCCTAATATACCCGTCCTTCTGTGGCGTGTTCAGCCCTCAGCGAGCAACCCAATTGGGAACGTTCCAGGGAAGTCTGTGTTCCTTCTTTAAAGCCCTATTCGGACGGGATTAGCTTTACAAGGGTGGATGGAGTAATGTAATTTTACCACAGGACGTCTGCAATAATAATGGGCAATTCGCACGGGTTAAGATATCTCAGTAAAACTAGCAGAAGTGGGAGAGTAACTCGATTTACACCCGCCGTCACCCTTCTGTCGTCATGTGCACAACCTACATTTATATTTATAAAGCAGTAAGGTCCGGTCGAACGATGTATTAATTAAATTCAGATTGGATTATGTTGGTAATAAGTACTTACCTAATGCTTAAAGAAGTTTTGTGCCTCTAACAAGTGCTTTCGACCTTCCTCCTGATCTGAATGATCCCAGCGTCTAGTACGCAACTGAACACTTCTTCAAGCGCCTCCATACTTGAAAAAACACGGAAAAATACTTTTAAACAGGAAATTACAGAATATTTACGTACATATTTACAGCGGGTCTATTCGCACGGGATTGGTATTACCTGAGGTGTTTTTTCCAGACCTTTTTCTAGAAGGTAAAAGTCGCTGTAATCTTTACTGACATTGTCCGTGATGATCACTGAGATGCACGCTCGGACGGGACTAAAATCACAGAGAAGCTCTGCTAATATTTACTTTACCCCACCTCTCCATGTTAAACTAATCCTGTCCGAATTGGGCTCATGAAGTTACCTTTAGTTGAGCAAAATGATGACATCAGGAACCAGGAGCTTTTGGCCATTGACAGGCACTAGAAGAGGAGTGGGGTTTTCAAGTAGCGATTGATTATCGGAGCTTGAGTATCTCAGGGAGGCATGGTGTCTGACCCTTCCTTCTCCAGAGGTTCCCAGCTCTTATCCCTAAAATCATTCTTCCACCTTTCATCATCGCCAGTCCCAACCAATGGAGCTTCACTCTAAAAAATGCTGGGTTGTTTCAACCCATGTTTGGGTCAAATATGGACAAACCCAAGAGCTGTATCTCTCTGTATGTTTTTTCCGTCATCGCGTTCATATGTAAAGTGCATGAGCTTATTTTGTCAAATAGATCGAAAGATCTGAAAAAGCCCATACACTCACACACCCATAGACCCTCCCCTCGAAGAAATCAGGACAGAAGTGGTTTAAAGTGGACAAGAGAGACGGTAAAACACCAGGTGTAAACGGGAATGTGTCTCCCTCGTCTACTTGTGATCTGATCGACTAAAATGCAAATGACCAAAAAGTGTTGGACGATGAAATCGCAAAGCAAACAATGCCGACCCCGCTCTGCCAGAATGCACCTATGCAGGGCCAGATTTACTTAATAGTGTGACATAGGCAAAAGCAAATCTCACATTATAATGAAGCACTACGCACAGTTTACTTTGGCTGTGACTCAATGACAAATGCAAGGCGCTCTTCTCCGCTCGTCAAACACATAAAAGATTGCCCTTAATAAATAAAGTGTTTCTTAAGTAAAGAAAACGCTGTACTTATTCAAAGAACCAATTGCCTTCCCAGTGCTGCGTTTCCAATAAATGTCCTGGAGTGATTCCAGTGGAACCCCAATAATTTTTGATGCAGTTTTAACCACCTTTGTCAGAAGATTCAATTCACTTGAAGTAGCCCTGCCAAACCACACTGTAATGTTACCTGTCAATATACTCTCAATTGTACAGCAGTAAAAAAAAATTTAAATGTTAAGTGACATACCATATTTCTTAAGACACCTCAAGAAGTAAAGCCTCTGATGTGCCTTCTTAATGGCACAGGTGATATGGAAAGACCATGAAAGGGAGTCTGAAATATGAATGCCTAAAAACTTAAAGGTATTAACAATTTCAACTGCAGAGTTGTTAATGTAGACAGGTGTATGTGTGGGTTTATTTCTTCTAAAATCTATGATGACCTCCTTAGTTTTCCCCACATTCAGGGACAGATTATTTCTTCAGCACCACATGATCAGGGCTCAGTTCCCTCCTACTTTCACTCACTCCTACGAGTCTGCATCCCTACCAGAAGCCTACGATCGGTCAACGAGCAACGTCTCGTGGTTCCATCACAGAAAGCCACAAAATCACTTTCCAGAACATTCTTTCTTCACAGTTCCATGCTGGAATGCTCTCCCCACCCTCATCCGGAATGCAGAATCCCTGACAACATTCAAAAGACAGCTGAAAACCCATCTCTTCCGTGAGCACTTAACCTCATAAAAAAATATAAAAAAAACCTTCCCTTTCCCTTTAAAACCTCACTTATCGGGCTTATGCTACTTTGAATAATGCCTAAACTTCGTATTTTGAGCACTTCTTGCGTTGTTTTTGCCTGTTCATGATGACTCGCTTAATTTTGTCCTAATTTGTAAGTCGCTTTGGATAAAAGCGTCTGCTAAATGCCATCCATCCATCCATCCATCTTCTTCCGCTTACCTGGGGCCGGGTCGCGGGGGCAGCAGTCTAAGCAGAGATGCCCAGACTTCCCTCTCCCTAGACACTTCCTCCAGCTCTTCCGGGGGGACACCGAGGCGTTCCCAGGCCAGCCGGGAGACATAGTCCAGTGGGACGCGCCCGGAACACCTTCCCGGGAAGGCGTCCAGGAGGCATCCGGAACAGATGCCCGAGCCACCTCAGCTGACCCCTCTCGATGTGGAGGAGCAGCGGCTCTACTCTGAGCTCCTCCCGAGTGACCGAGCTTCTCACCCTATCTTTAAGGGATCGCCCAGCCACCCTGCGGAGAAAGCTCATTTCGGCCACTTGTATCCGGGATCTTGTCCTTTCGGTCATGACCCAAAGCTCATGACCATAGGTGAGAGTAGGAACGTAGATTGACCGGTAAATCGAGAGTTTTGCCTTGCGGCTCAGCTCTTTCTTCACCACGACAGACCGGTACATCGACCGCATTACTGCAGAAGCTGCACCGATCCGTCTGTCAATCTCTCGTTCCATCCTTCCCTCACTCGTGAACAAAACCCCAAGATACTTAAACTCCTCCACTTGAGGCAGGAACTCTCCACCAACCTGAAGTGGGCAAGCCACCCTTTTCCGACTGAGGACCATGGCCTCGGATTTGGAGGTGCTGATTCTCATCCCAGCCGCTTCACACTCGGCTGCAAACCGTCCCAGTGCATGCTGGAGGTCCTGGTCTGATGAGGCCAACATGACAACATCATCTGCAAAGAGCAGAGACGAAATCGTGTTGTCACCAAACCTGACACCCTCCGGCCCCTGGCTGCGCCTAGAAATTCTGTCCATAAAAATTATGAACAGAACCGGCGACAAAGGGCAGCCCTGCCGGAGTCCAACACGCACCGGGAACAAGTCTGACTTACTGCCGGCAATGCGAACCAAGCTCCTGCTTCGGTCGTACAGGGACCGGACAGCCCTTAGTAAAGGACCCCGGACCCCATACTCCCGGAGCACCCTCCACAGGCCGCTGCGAGGGACACAGTCGAATGCCTTCTCCAAATCCACAAAACACATGTGGACTGGTTGGGCAAACTCCCATGAACCCTCCAGCACCCTGTAGAGAGTATAGAGCTGATCCAGTGTTCCACGGCCCGGACGAAAACCACACTGTTCCTCCAGAATCCGAGGTTCTACTATCGGCCGTATTCTCCTCTCCAGTACCCTGGCATAGACTTTCCCAGGGAGGCTGAGAAGTGTAATCCCCCTGTAGTTGGAACACAACCTCCGGTCCCCCTTCTTAAAAAGAGGGACCACCACCCCGGTCTGCCATCCCAGAGGCACTGTCCCCGACCGCCACGCGATGCTGCAGAGGCGTGTCAGCCAAGACAGCCCCACAACATCCAGAGACTTGAGGTACTCAGGGTGGATCTCATCCACTCCCGGTGCCTTGCCACCGAGGAGTTTCTTGACTACCTCGGTGACTTCAGCTTGGGTGATGGACGAGTCCGCCTCCGAGCCCTCAGCCTCTGCTTCCTCAATGGAAGACGTGACGGCGGGATTGAGGAGATCCTCGAAGTATTCCTTCCACCGTCCAACGACATTCCCAGTTGAGGTCAACAGCTCCCCACCTCTACTGTAGACAGCGTTGGTAGGGCACTGCTTCCCTCTCCTGAGGCGCCGGACGGTTTGCCAGAATCTCTTCGAGGCCAGCCGATAGTCCTTCTCCATGGCCTCACCGAACTCCTCCCAGGCCTGAGTTTTTGCCTCCACAACCACCCGGGCTGCAGTTCGCTTGGCCTGCCGGTACCCGTCAGCTGCCTCAGGAGTCCCGCAAGCCAACCAGGCCCGACAGGACTCCTTCTTCAGCTTGACGGCATCCCTTACTTCCGGTGTCCACCTCTCAACCTCACACACAATCTCAGGCTCCTTCCCCGCCAGCGAGGTGACGTTCCACGTCCCTAGAGCTAGCTTCCGTGTCCAGGGATCGGGTTGTCGAGGCCCCCGCCTTCGATTGCCGCCCGATCCTCTCAGCACCGGCCCCTTACGGTCCCTCCTACAGGTGGTGAGCCCACGGGAAGGTGGCCCCACGTCGCTCCTTCGGGCTGAGCCCGGCCGGACCCCGTGGGGGAGGCCCGGCCACCAGGCGCTCGCATACGAGCCCCAACCCCGGGCCTGGCTCCAGGGTGGGGCCCCGGCTGCACCATACCGGGCAACGTCACGGCCCTCGGTTTAATTTTTCTCATAAGGGGTTTTTGAACCGCTCTTAGTCTGACCTGTCGCCTAGGACCTGTTTGCCTTGGGAGACCCTACCAGGGGCATATAGCCCCGGACAACATAGCTCCTAGGGTCATTCGGGTACTCAAACCCCTCCACCACGTTAAGGTGGCAGTTCAAGGAGGGGGTCTGCTAAATGACTAAATGTAAATGTAAATGTACATGATCAAATTACTCACCTCATCCCTATAGGCAGTTTCATTATTGCTGTCAATGAGTCCTACCACAGTAGTGCTTGTGGCACTTCAGATGGGCGGAGTTATGAGGTCTGACTGACAGTCTTGAGGTGCCAATGAAGTTATGAGATTTGGTCACAAGTTCTTTTTAATATTTCTCCTTGTTTAAATATTTGCAAAACCCACAGAGAGACGTAAAGGGACCTTTACCTTTGTTACCACTACTGGTGGCCCCGTCTGTCCCAGGACGTCCATTGCTTTGTTCAAGCATGCCCCAACTGTGCCATGGCCAGATCCTCTTGATATGTTTATGCTGGAAACTCCTGCTTCTGTCTGTTTCTTGTCACCCCTGGTCTTACCTTCCTTCAGGTGGATTTTGTGTGTTAGTGGCAGTCGACAGGTTTTCCTAGGTATGTCGTCTGATACCACTCAAAGCCCTACCCACTGCCCTAGAGATCATGGAGACACTGTTCCAACATCCAGGACTGAGACATGTTAGAACGGACGATACAGTGTCTTCCTGCGGTCCACAGTTTGTGTCCAGGGCTCTTCTCCTCCCAAGGTGTGTCAGTCAGCCTCTTTTCAGGGTACCAACATAAAATGAGTGTGCAGACAGAACACAAGATCCAGGAGATCCGGACATTCCTGCAGACATGCTGCAACACCAGCAAAACAGTTTGATCCGCTTCCTTCCAAACCTGCCAAACCACCATGAATCAGCCACTGGTTCCAGGAGAGTGAGAGGGTTTGGGAACCCAAACACATTCAATGTACCAGTCCAGGCAGAAGAGCTGGCTCTCCACTTGGGATATCAGGCTGGGGAAGCCCCGTAAGAAGCTAAGTCCTCATCTCATTGGTCCATTCATGATTAGAGAACAAGTTAACCATGATACTTACCGGCTATAGTTACCTTCCCAACACAGAATCAATCCAGCCTTTCATGTTTTGCTTTTAAAACCTACTATTCTCCTTCTTCGTCCGCAGAGTCTGCTGAGGCTGATGTTCCTCCTCCACTGTTGCTCCTGGAGGACAGTCCAGTGTAATCTTGGGTTATTTTTTGTACCCAAATCCTTTGGGTCATTTTTTGGGGTAATCTTTTTGATATTTGGGTAGTTTTTGTGTTACCCAGCTCCTGAGTCAGATGTAACAACCCAGTGTTGTTATAGTATTATAGTCAAAATGAATCAACTATACTGGGTTAAATCAACCCATTATGCTGAGTTAAATAAACAACCCAACTTGCTGGGTAAAATTAACCCAGCATGTGTTCTGTCCTATATTTACCCAGCCAAATTGGGTTGATTTTAACCCAGCGTTTTTTTAGTGTGTATTCTGTTCGGGACTTCCTAAACCAGGGTTTCTCAAACTCGGTCCTGGAGGGCCACTGTCCTGCACAGTTTAGTTCCAACCCTGATCAAACACACCTGAGCAAGCTAATCAATGTCTTCAGGATCACTAGAAACTCACAGCTAGGTGTGTTTGATCAGGGTTGGAGCTAAACTGTGCAGGACAGTGGCCCTCCAGGACTGAGTTTGAGAAACCCTGTCCTAAACTAACTAGAGAAAAAAGAAAAGGGGAGGAAGTAAGGGTAAGAAAAGCGGAAGGCCAAGAAACACCTGGCACCGAGACCTTGAGTTGGAGCGAGGTCAAAAGGAAAGCCCAAGCTAGAGATGCCCGGTGAGCCCTAGTTGACGACCTATACCCGAAAAAGTGTGGAAAGGCGACAGAAAGACTTCCTAGACTCTCAGAGTCAGAGGGGTCGTCTTGAGGACAGCATAGACTGAATATTAATTGTCTTTAAGCTCCCATTGAGCAAGCCAAAGACGACAGTGGCAATGACAATGGGAAACGAGCATTGGTGCTGACAATCTACTAACTCATTTAAACTCTTTTGTCTGTGTCCACACCTCAATCACTCTTTGAAGCAAGGTAATCGGTGGGCCACAAATCCTTGGCCTTTGGCCCAGAGGAAGCCTGATCAAGTATGCACTAGCACTCTCACTCTCACTGTGGAAACAACTTGCTAATGATGGCAAGCTGTCCTGGCCCTGAGGCTACAAAGCATAATATAGATGGTATGAGGTTTTGATGTTGGTGTGCTGTGGGTTTTTCACACATAGCTGTAATACCTATAATACATTATGGGTCATGTTCATTATTATTATCATGCAGTGTGCAGTAGGTGTGTGTGTGTTTGGATTGTGTGATGTGTTGAGGTTTGAACTGACTAGACCGGTTGACTAGACTTAAAGCCACGAGAGATTTTCCCACAATCAGGAGTTGCACTCGTGAGCCAGCAGC
Source organism: Abramis brama (assembly GCF_963993115.1). Classification (NCBI taxonomy): domain Eukaryota; kingdom Metazoa; phylum Chordata; class Actinopteri; order Cypriniformes; family Leuciscidae; genus Abramis; species Abramis brama. The sequence goes on along the minus strand of NC_139981.1, from coordinate 33,934,296 downwards.
GGATGAGCCTGAAGTGCAGCAGCGTAAGAGTTAACCGAGGCCGTAACGGCACAGATCCGGCAGTGGAGAACACTAGTGATGGCTGTCAGTACAATCCTTGATTTATATGTGCAAGGCTGGATGCTGTTGAGAATTGACATGCAGCGGCAGAGAGTGGATTAAGGGATTAAAGGCGGGATCAGTAGTTTTTGAAAAACACTTTTGGCCATTGTTGACATTTGAAATCACCAAAACAAACACGCCTCTCCCCCAAAATTATCTTTGATAGCTCTGCCCCACACTTATGTACGCGACCGTAACCCAGGCAACGACTATGGCGGAATCTGCTGTACCGGCCGAGGGTAAGTGAAAGCAATGTGTTACTATGGTAATCCATGTCGAATGTGGTTTAGTAGTAATGTGTATTTTAACGCGTCAATGGTTCAGCTCCGTTTCACGTGGAAGACGCTCAACACCCACAAAGTTATCATGATCAACTCGATAGCACGAGCACGACAGTCATAGTAACAAATATATTACAACTATAACAAGATTAGGGGGTTATATCGATCACTAAATGAGGAACCAAAGGAAACAAACATTAGGAGTGTATTATCTTACTTTTCAAACACACTTTGGGACAGACCGTGGAGGAGGTTTAAACGCGCCAGGCTTATATGTGACTTTTTCAAAGCTGAGTCGAATGACAATAATATCGCAAATGAAAAAACAAGCAAAGATATCACGAGCATATTCAAGCAATGGCCAGCTCTGTAAGTCAGGAAGCCCATCTCTTGAGTGCCATTTGACTGAAGATATATATAGATATATAGTGACAGATTATGCTTTTTTTTACATGTTCATCTTTCTTTAGTGTGTAATGTTGCTGTTTGAGCATGAAAAGGTCTGCAAATGTAATGGACGTAGGCCAGTAAGAGCTGTGTGTGTAAACTTCACTCCCCTGAACGCTTTCCGAGAGCCTGCTCTGCTATGATTGGTCAGATGGCGCAAACCAAACGCTCATTAGCATATCTGAATCTCCACTCTTCCTTAGCCCGCCTCCTACGCCAGAGACCCGGTTCGAATCCCGCTTTGGGGGAGTTTCTTCCGGGAACTAACACATCACAATATTCCTCATTATAATAATTCATACGCAGAATAAAGGGGCGGGGCCTGGTTGAGTTAGTTAATAGTGTGTTAAACTGGTGGTTATGGTAAGGGGCGGGACATTTCCCAAACACACTCGAAGCGCTCGACCAATCACAACACACTGCTCCAGCCGACCAATCAGAGCACAGTGTGCTTTTCAGAAGGAGGGGCTTCATAGAGACAGGAAGTAAACAGAGCGTTACTAACAGACTGGGAAGAGAGGAGCCGCAACAATGGAGAACATGAGGAGAATAATCAACATTCAAGCAGGAAAACCTGTTCTAGTAGAGCCTGAAACAACATCAAGACTTTGAGAAAGGGCAGAATATCGCCGATTTAAACTCGGAGATGCTGGAAGTCAAGTGTCCTTTTTTGAGCAAAAAGTGCACAACATTTGGTAGAACTGTACTCTGGCAAGCATTGTAAAATGCTATAATCTAATCTGAAATCTCTCTATTTTACCCATATGCTTTACAAAATTGTAGATACATTTGATTGCGAAAGACTTGAGCTTGTAAGTACTGTTAGTGCTGATAATCTGATTGCATTAAGAAGTCTGGCAACTGATTAATGAAAACTGCTGTTTACTCACCCTCATTTCATTCCAGTACTTAAGACTTCTTTTCTTCTGTGGAACACAAGAGATGTTAGCCTCAGTCACCGCTCAATGGACAAAATATACAATGAAAATGAATGGTGAACATCTCTTGTAAAGAAAATAAGTCCACAGGGTCAATAGCAACTACATACTTTAGAGTATTGCTTTAATAATGGTGACTAAATGACTTCCCTCTGGTGTCAAATTGTGAGCTTGTTTCAGGGTTGTCTCAGAGCAGCGGATAATGCTGGAGGGGTTCGGGAAGCTCTCCCTAAAGCACTGAGGCATTGTCCTACAGTTCCCGTAGACTCCCAGTGCTCCTCCATTGTGTCGATCCAGTAGGAGAGAACTGCCCCACCCAAAGCATGATCCCTGAAGGACATCCAACTTCAGTCATAGTCATTTAATCTGTTTTCTGTGTCTTAAAACTGACTGTGAAGAACCGTTGCAGATACTGTACATGATCTCTGAAGTAGAGACGGCTGATTCTTGAATGAATCAAAGCGGGAAACCTGTCGAGCCGGTTCACAGAATCGAACTGAATAAAACTTTTCCAATGAATTCATCACAAAAGAACCGACTCAAAAAGCTTGACTTTCAACTGTGCCTGTAGGTTTGATTTGTTTATTTTAAACTGGTTTACCAAGACCCGGTTTCTCAGACAAGGCTTAGATTAAGCCATGATTAGGCCTTAATGTGCTCTAATTAAACTACGACATTTAAGTAGCTTTCATGAACGTGGCTTAAGTTTGGCTCGGTCAGTCCTGGAGTTGAGTAAGCCTAAATGAGAATACAAGGGTTAAGCCTATCAGTGCTGTTGGTCTGACGGCACTCATAAAAACCCAGAATAGAATAGAAAATATCATTACTGGTGTGCATCTCGAGACAAACCAATGGCAGGAGCAAAAACAATCCGTTTGTGAGTGTGAAAAAACACTACTAAAATAAAACTGAGACAAACCATCCATCCACAGTACCAAAGAAAGTACATTAGTTAGTTCACTTGGTGTCAGTCTTTATTCTTCTTTCATTCTAAGGAGATTATGAGTTTGTGTGTGGCCTCTGTAAATAAACATGGGTTTACAATTCACAGATCGACGTTTCTCTCTTTGTTATTCTCCAGCCTTCAGTGTCAGAAAGGGAAGTAGTTTCATTCCTCTAATGGTCTCCAGTGTCGTCATGTCTTTAAACTACCAAACCTTTTATCAGCGTTACCTGTACTCTTCATGTTGGCTTCCTGAGATGTGAGGAGATGCAGGGAGGGAAGAATATCATAGGAAAAACATTACCTGCTAAAACCCAGTCCTGAAAAACACTACAGTGAACATGCGGGGGGAGAGTGCAGATTTTTCAGCGTAATTACTTGCATTGGCTTCCAGTTAAATCACATTTTATCCTCTTTAGTTCTGCTGACTCTCTCTCGTCAGCAGCCGCTTCACAGATCAACATCTATGCGTGAGAGTTTTCTTTTGCAGCCCCAGGATACGGAATGCACTTCCTGTTTCTGTCAGAAATGCACTTCCTGTTTCTGTCAGAAATGTTCCCACATTACGAACTGTTAAACCCCATCTTTTTAAAATAGCTTATCCTGATTCATTTGATCTATCATTTCTATAGGGTGTTGCGTCATCCATTGTAATTTTACTATATTTATTGTATTATGTCTGTATTTCTCTTTTTTTAACCCGTTTCTTGTTTTTGTAGCGCTTTGAGAAAAGCACATTATAAATGAAATGCATTATTATTATTATTGTGTTCAGAGCTGCTATTGTCTGAATACCAAGACTGAACTGACAATGCCATGATTTTATCTCTCATTATTTTAGCATTTTCTTGTCATTACGGCTTTATATTTTGCAATTGCGATTTTATATCTTTTGCTATTTTGTTATAGTGTATTATCTTGCAATTACTTTATTTTTATTGTCAGTTCCTTTCATTCATTCGTTGCAGTCATTACACAAAGCGAGGTTAAACTCTAGTCTCGCTCACAGCATGCAGTGCAGTCGATCCCTGGCTGTCAGAAATATGCAAACAATGCATTTTGATGTTCACTTTCAGGTAGTGCCATTGTTTAGTATTTCCCCGGTGTTGAAACACTTCCTCGTGTCCTAGTTTAAAGAGCAACTAAGACCAGCAAGTAAAGCATTCACAGGCTGACGGTGAGTTTGAGCCGGTTTGACCAAACAATGAAGAAAACTCTTCATTATTAAAACCATCATTTTGCAGTTCAGTTTGGTGTATTAATCTAATGACGGAAACGACACACTGCAGCTCTAGAACAGCATTTGCAACATTTTGAGCATGATTTTTGGCAAATCATGGGCCAAATCTATGGAAGCTTGTTTACGCCACAGAATAAAATAAAAAAAGGGAATTATAACTTTTCTCCCAATTGTGAGTTCATATTCTGAGATAAAAGTCAGAATTGTGAGAAACAGTATTGTGAGAAAAGTCAGAATTATCTTTTAATTGCAAGTTTTTATCTCGCAATTCTGACTTTTTTCAAAAGTTCTGATTTCTCTGACTTTTTCTTGTAATCTAATGACGGAAACGACACTGCAGCTCTAGGAGAACAGCTTGAAACATTTGCAACATTTTGAGCATGATTTTAAGTTCAGAGCTGCAGGTTCTCATCTATGGAAGCTTGTTTACGCCACAGAATAAAAAAAAAAAAAAAAAGGGAATTATAACTTTTCTCCCAATTGTGAGTTCATATTCTGAGATAAAAGTCAGAATTATCTTTTAATTGCAAGTTTATATCTCGCAATTCTGACTTTTTTCAAAACAAATTATAAGAAACAAGCATGATATAAGCTAGCAATTAAAAGATAATTCTCACAATCCTGACTCTGATCATTCAGATTTCTCTGACTTTTTCTTGTAATTGGCAGTTTATATTATAAGAAAAGTCAGATTTGCATTAAACTCGGTTGCAAAAAACTCAGAATTCCGAGTTAAAATCAGTTGCAAGAAAAAAAGACTTGTAAAATAAACTTAAAATTGCAAGAAAAAGTCTGAATTGAGATAAGTCGTAATTACTGAGTGTATATCTTGAAATTTCCATTTTTTCCTCATAATTGGGAGTTTATATTCTGAGAAAAATTTCAGAATTGTGAGGTATAAACTCAGAATTACAAGAACAAAATCTGAATTGTGAGAGAATTAGCAATTACCTTTTTAAATGAGAGTTTATATCTCGCAATTAAGAGATATAACTTGAAATTCTGAGAAAAAAGTCAGAATTGTGAGAAAGTTATTTTTAATACCGTGGCAGAAACAAGCTTCTATAATAATCATCCTGATCACAAACCCAATTTATCTCCCTCCAACTTCCCCCTGAATTAGAAATCTGGTAAATTTGATCTACAATTCCTCCAGTCCGCATGTTTTGACAGTACATCCACAATGAAACGCTGAAATACGGCTGATACGCTCAAACGCTGTTCCTCGAGCACTTTAGGCCAGATCTCCTGAACTCAGAACGAAAGGCCATACTGTGCTTCGGGAACACATTGAGTCTTTGCCGCTGGAATGACGGAGTATCAGGTCAGTAAAACCGTGCCTTGGAGGCATAAACGAACTTGAACATCAATTATTTACTTTCCTAGTAACAAGGCTTTCCACAATTTTTATTGCACTGACACAGATCTATTTGCAGTAAAGTATACACCTACAAACAGTGGCAGGTACAACATGGCATTGACACCTACAAGACACTATCCTCAGTGATGGACGATCTTCAGACAAACAATATAATCATGTATGCTACAGCTGCAGACGTCTGCAAGACCACCGACTCGCTCACACTGTCCAGGCACGTCTCAGAGGAAATACTTCACTCTCAGAACATAGAACAAAGCTGATATTTACCATTTATATAACAATATAACTTAGCAGTCAGGTGTCGAACACCTCGCGTTCTCCATTTCAAGAAGGGGATCTGAAGTCTTCACTTCGTACACAATTAAACGAATGACTTTACGGTTGAAGCTACGGCCGTCTCTTCAGGTTCACCTTCTCCACGAAACGTTCTTGCGGTTGATTGACTAAAGCTTCTTGCAATGTCTTAATGTTGGCATGAAGGTTTGGTAAACATTAAAGGCAAATCCTCAACCTTTAGAAACAGAAGTCAACGCATATTAGTGTAATACGTGTCTGATAAAACAAAAAGATACCCCTCTCCCTCCTGTTTTTTTTAGCTTTTCATCTCCGCGTGATACTCGCGTCATCGTAAGTCGAGAAAAAAAATGATATAGCTTTAAGGAAGCAAAACAAAAACTTAAAAAAAAAAAAAAAAAAAACACAAGTACAGACGAAACGTCCCTCTATTTCTTGCTACGCAGGCGTTTGGAGTGGCGTGGGAGATCCGAGCACTTGCGGGGTCGTTTGAGACACAGGCCGTTCTCGCCCTCGGCTGACGCCGGACCCGCGCCGGATGAAGAGGACACGGCTGGAGCAGGGGTGGAGGAGGAGGAGGAGCCGCCCACCGCACTGTCCATCAGTTCCCTGAGCTTGTGCTCCAGCTCGGCCAGCCGGGCGTTCTGCTCTCCGATCACCTGCGACTGCTCCTGCAGCTTCTGCTCCTGGTCCTGGAGCTGCTTCTGCTGCTCCAGCTGCTTCACGCGCACCTCCTGCATCTCCCGCCGCAGAGCCGCCACCGACGCCCCGTTCACCTTCACCTGCTGCTGCACCTTCGTCATCTCCGACCGCGACGGGGTGTTTTTGGCCAACAGGGACATGGTGGTCAGAGAGGTGGAGGGACCGGCCACTGCGGGACAGAGGAGTGAGACAGAGCCGGCGGGTTAGAAACACTGGCAGGTAAAACTGTGTAAATGTGAGTATTAGAAGCGCTTCGAAAAATGAAAGCGTAAAGCAAATGAAATGTACTAAACATTTCTTTATTTTATACTAAATACATATTTAAAAAAAGAAATTGGGCACTAAAATTGGTGGAAAAACAAAGCCACGTCTAACCAAGCTGTGTTCCAAATTTGAAGTTGATATCACAAAAATTGAGGTTCCTACGGGATTTTGTTTAGGCGTTTTACCAAAAATTAGCCTGTCACAAATTAAAACATTTTTGCCACTTTAATCACAAAACAGCGGCCAAATATGGAACCTCAAGTCTCAAATATGTGTTCTGTCAAGTTTAGAAACAGTTTGGATTAAAACACTGCCATTTAAAATGGTTTAACCTGTTAACCTCACTTTTTGAGCATAAACGTAAATATTTAATGCACTTCCAAAAATGAAAGTGTAAAAAAGTTTAAGTTTATTGTAAAGCAAATTAAATGTACTAACCATTTTTATTTTTTTATATTAAATACATATTTAAAAAAGAAGTTGGACTCTGAAATTGGTGCAAAATAAAAGATATGTCTAACCAAGCTCTGTTCCAAATTTGAAGTTGATATCTCAAAAATTTAGGTTTCTATGGGATTTTGTTTAGACGTTTTACCAAAAAATAAATTAAAACATTTCTGCCACTTCTATCACAAAACAGCGGCCAAATATGACCTTTCCAACAATATGTGTTCTGTCAAGTTTAGAAAAAGTTTGGATTAAAACACTGCCATTTAATATGGTTTAACCTGTTAACCTCACTTTTTGAGCATAAATGTGAATATTTCATGCACTTCCAAAAATGAAAGTGTAAAAAAGTTGCAAACGAAATTTACAAAATATTTTTTTATTTTATACTATATTTATATTTTTAAAAAGAAGTTGGACTCTAAAATTGGTGGAAAATCAAAGATATGTCTGACCAAGCTGTGTTACAAATTTGAAGTTGATATCACAAAAATTGAGTTTCCTATGGGATTTTGTTTAGACGTTTTACCAAAAAATAAATTAAAGCATTTCTGGTGCTTCTATCACAAAACAGCAGCCAAATACGGAACCTCAAGTGTCAGACCTTTCCAACAATACGTGTTCTGTCAAGTTTACAAAAAGTTTAGATTAGTTTTAGCAGTAAAATGTGAAACGTGACACCGCCCTCAGGGGGAGGAGCCTGCTAGAAGACTTTAAAGCATGATAATGCAATGTCCAATTTAAAAACTGATTTCACAGGATGAACTTTGAGCGTTTAAGTTTTCGAATGAGACCTAATTTATAATGATTACGAATAAATGAGATTTGGGAGAAAAATGTTCCTGAAAGAAAAAAGAAAAAACTAGTGCTGTTTTTGGAAAATGATCCAGAAGAAAGCCAATGGAACGGAGGGTCAACTTCATGTTCTGCTAATCATTTTGAGTTTCAGAGCAATAAAAATGTCAGGATTAGTTAGTTGCGAGTCTTTAAATGGCAGCCGTACCCGGAGCGGATCCGATCAGGCGGCCGGAGAGGTCGGCACCGGGAAGCCTCTTCTTCAGGATGGGGACGATCTTCTCGTCGAAGTACTCCATGGCCATGGAGGAGATATCCCGCAGCTCCTGAAGCACCTCGTGCGCTCGCTGCGGCGCGCGCGTGGAGTTCACATACCGCAAAACACGGTAAATCTCGTCGATCACCTACAGGGGGCAGAAGACAACAGTCAAATCACACGCAACTTTCATAAAGAGCAAATCAACATGTTTTGCTAGAGTATTATGTGTGGTTGCTAGGAAGCTTGTTTCTAATTCACGTTTCTAACCTGAATTAACACATAGCATGTTGTTAGCACAATTAAACAAATTACTAGCAACATGATTTAATACATTTAACATGTTTTTATCATAAATAAACATGTTTATATCATAACCTAGCTGTGTTAAATCATGTTAGCTGTGTTAAAACAGTTAACACAGTAATTTATGCTAGCAACAATTAACACATTGCTAGTATGATTTAGTGCCCTAGCATGAATTAGCACATTGTTGACGTGTTGCTAGCATGATTTAACACGTTACTAGCATGTTTCACTGTGATTTAACACATTGTTAACATGTTTTATGTTGCTAACATGCCAGCATGTGTCTAGCAAGTTTGAACTCATTTGTTATCATGTTTTAGCATGTTGCTAGCCTGTTTTAGCATGCTGTAATAGCCTACATCAAATGGCGCTGATGTAGGCGTCAAAACAAAAAATATTTATTACAAAAATAGACCTTTTGTTCAATAAAACATTTAACATTCTGCTGTCTGCTGACGTCCAGGCAGAATCACACTCTGCTACCAATGAACAAGTTTTCGGTTTCGTTTCAGATCTCTTAAACCTGCTGACAGCAAATCTCATCATCTCTGTCACACAAATGATAAACACTTGATTTGCATTCACTGCTTCAGGCCTTCATGCCATTCATGCTTCTTAGACTTTTGCATAATCCCTTCTGAGCTTTTGCATTTCCTCAAGAAAGGTTTCTGACCTACGGCACACCCTACGAGATCAGCATGATTACAGCGTTCCTCACGGCTCTGATTACTGTCACATGACTGAAGATCCCACAGCTGAACTAAAGGCTGATTGTTTCAGATGATGAGTCCTTCATTCTCCTGTGAATTAACCCTTTAAGGCTCACTGTCTCCAACAAACACGCTGAGATCCTCAGGACAGGGTTGAAATCAAACACCTTTCTAGACACAAGAAACCTCTTCGTGTTTTACACATCATTGGAGGTTTGCATTTGTTGACTGTGTGGAACCTTAAAGTCCCCCTGTGGTGAAAATCCAGCTTTTAATGTTGTTTATGTGTCTATGTGGTGTTTTTAATCTGCTTTAAGACAAACCATGTGTAAATTCATAAGTCGACGCCATTGCTGAGTATTTTCTCCTTAAAACTGCAGTGAACCAAAGACAGTCTCAAAAACACGCTTTGAAATCGCTGGTGTTTCTGACGTCACAAACTACCTTGTAACCAATCAGATCAACGTGTGATCGTCAACCAGTGGATCTCTGAGCTGAGTGAGTGAGTGGAGGCGGGGCTCATTTGCATATTCATAGAACCGCGAATACTAAATAAGGCAAGGGTGTCGAGTTACATTCATTTTACATACATTTTGGTGATCAAAGATGAGTTTTAAGGGATCAGATGATTGACTACAGGGGGACTTTAAGTACTAACCAAACCTGAGCTTGATTCTCATGCTCATGAAACTCCCTTCATTAAAAAGCGACCACAGAAGCGGATGTTAATCCATCTCGGCTGACTGGATCCGTTCGACTGATTGTGTAGGACTTTTATTATCTGCACCCTAAAGATGACTGAACTGCCCGAGGCTTTTCTCAGGATCTGTAAAGCTGTCTGCAGTGAAAACCCATCAATAATCATATTTACTTGATATCAGTAACAGCAGCACAATTACCTGTACATATTTTAGTACATAACTGAATATGTATTATGCTCTGGGAAATTATTATATAAAAATGATAACAATGAAAAATATTCAAAATAAAATTACTGTACATTAATGGCTGAATCAGCGTTTCTGAACAAATGTTTCAATGAAAAACACATTTTCTATCAGTCTCTTGTCTCCGCCTACTGGTGTAATGATGTAACTGATACAATTTTTAGCATCAAAAATTTGATTTATTTGTAGCATCAAAAGGTGATTTACTATTTATGATCACTACCATAGATATCAGTGTTTATATCTGAACTATACACTTTTATCCCAGTACTTCTGTGTTAATATGACTTACTGTAATACTGATACTGTGATGTTGAAAAGACACCGTTTCATATCTATTCATGACAACGGCTGTGATCAGACTAATAGGTTTAATAGAAAGATCTGAATCTTTGACATTTAGGAATAAGATCACACAAGTGTTTGAATCGAGATTGCGATCTTTTAATGATGAATTGTCCAGCTCTAATGCCAACCGTATGCATCGAACAGAAATGCAGATGTACCTTTCCAGGGATGAAGCAGCAGAGGTTGGAGTCGACGTATTTCATGAAGGTCATGTTGAGCAGGGACAGCCGGGTCTCCACCGCCGCCAGGATGTCTGCGTGACGAGCCAGCGAGTGATTCCTGCGCTCAGATTCCCTCCTGAGGGAGAAGAGAGTCCGTCAAACACGCTCAGCTTAGCGGACATCAAGAACTGAGACTTGAAGTGACACTGAGATAAAGACACTGTGTTTTGAGGGACTCGGCTCTACTTAGGGTCTGAATATGAACCGATAACTCACATGAACACACTTAAATTTAACATTTATTTTAATATTCAACAATATTATTGATCTCCTGCATTGACAGCATTATATGAGAACTGAACTGAGCTGGACGATGACATCACGGTTAACTCCAGAGCGGATATATATATATATATTTTTTTTTTTTACACTACTGGTCAAAAGTTTTAGATCGGTAAGATTTTAATGTTTTTTAAAGAAGTCTCTTCTGCTCACCAAGGCTGCATTTATTTGTAAAAATATATATTAAAAAAATAAAAAAACAGTAATATTGTGAAATATTATGACAATTTAAAATGACTGTTTTCCATTTTAATATATTTTAAAGTGTAATTTATTCCTGTGATCAAAGCTGAATTTTCAGCATCATTACTCCAGTCTTCAGTGTCACATGATCCTTCAGAAATCACTCTAATATGATGATCAAGAAACATTCATTATTATTATCATTGTTGAAGACCGTTGTACAATGTTTTTTTTCAGGATTCTTTGATGAATAGAAAGTTCAAAAGAACAGCATTTATTTAAAATAGAATATTTTCTAACATTATAAATGTCTTTACTGTAACTTTTGATCAGTTTAACTCGTCCTTAATGAATAAAAGTATTGATTTATTTTATTTCTTTCCCCCAAAAATAAAAATAAAATTAAAATTCTTACTGACCCCAAACTTCTGAACGGTAGTGTTTAATGTTACAGAAGCTTTAGATTTCAGATAAATGCTGTTCTTTTAAACTTTCTATTCATCAAAGCATCATGAAATAAAAATGTAAAGAACGGTTTTCAACACTGATAATAATCATAAATGTTTCTTGAGCATCAAATCATCATATTATACTGATTTCTGAAGGATCATGTGACACTGAAGACTGGAGTAATGATGCTGAAAATTCAGCTTTGATCACAGGAATAAATTACACTTTACTGTATATTCACATAGAAAACAGATGATTTACATTTTTTAATCAAATAAGCAGAAGAGACTTCTTTTAAAAACATTAAAAATCTTACCGATCTAAAACTTTTGAACGGTAGTGTATATATATATATATATATATATATTCACAAGATTACTGGGTATTTTTTGGTGTAAATAAGTTAATTCGGGACATAAGTGATTTGAGTCGGTTACACATCCAGGGAAGAAAACTGAAAACGAGTCGATGACTGGGTTTACATCATGAGCACCAAACATGTGAGTCAGGGTCAGTGTCTTCATCGTTCCTCCGGGCCGTCTCTGTTATAGTCGTGTTGTGTGTGGATTATTATTATTTCACATTTAGAAGGATTTTTACACCTATATCTTTATCGTTATAGTTCTCGTCCGGTGTGTGACACTGTTTTGTCCTGTTTATTAGTGGGAAGCTGCTCTGTGTTGTATATTTAGATCATTAGCACTGAGTCGGCTCTGTTGAGGGTTACAAACGAGATCTTGCTCTGGATCCAGGCTCTGGTGTTGTGCTGGTGTTGTTGGACCGGAGCGCTGCACTGGATACCACTGACCACAACATTCCTCTTGCATGACTCCAGTGTACGGTGTGTGTTTCAACGGCACTCGAGAATAGGACTTTCTCTGTAAACGTAGGACATGTTTCCTCATCATCTGCGCCTGTTATGTGTGGTGTGCCCCAGGGATCCGTTTTGGGACCTTTATTGTTTTCCCTTTATATGCTTCCCTTGGCCCGCTTTTCTCATAAATACAACATTTCATATCACGATTATGCAGACGATTCTCAGTTCTCCCTTCCAGTAAGGCTTGACACCACTTCTTCATTTGATGTGTTATTGAAATGTGCAAATGATATCAAGAGGAGGATGACAATTTTCTGCAGCTAAATGAGGATTAAACAGAGGTTTTAATTCTGGGTCGTCCTGCAAGTTCCTCTCCTGCTCAGTTACGTCTCTCAACAAGTGTACGCAAACAAATCGAAAACCTTGGAGTGATCTTTGACTCTTCACTATTTTCTGATATGCAAATTAGTGCAGTTATTAGAGGAAGCTTTTTCCATTTAAGATCTATTGCAAAGTTGAAGAATCTTCTTTCAAGCAAAGATTTAGAAGTTGCGATTCATGCTTTTGTAACATCACGATCAGATCATTGCAACTCTCTTTATTCTGGTCTCAATCTTCACTATCACGATTGCAAGTTGTTCAAAATGCGTCCGCGAGACTTTCGTCTGGGTCTAAAAAGAGGGATCATATCTCTAGCATCCCTTCACTGGCTTCCCATTAAACTCAGAGTTGATTTTAAGATCCCTGTGTTTGTATATAAGGTGTTGTATACATTTTTAAATCTACTCTTAAATCGTATTTTTATTTTTTAGCTTTTTGAAACTTGTAATTGTTATGTAGACTGGCTTGCACTTCGTACAGCACTTTGGATCAATCTATCTTGTGTTTAAATGTGCTTTAGATATAAATGTTGTTGGTATTTGTGATACAGAAATACATGTGCCTTGATTTAATCTGACTTGTATAAAAAGCAAAAGCCTCTTAAGGCGAGACACGGCAGGCAAAAACATTGGTTTTTTTTTACTGGTCAATTTTGAGATTTTTGGATATTTGTCTTCAGAACATGTCTTCTTTCAGACTGTGGTGAAAAAAAGTCCGAAATACACATTTAGGTCTTTATTTTACTACACTTTGTCTGTTTGCGTCTGTAGATTTCGCGTAAATTCAACAAAAGTTGTCGTTGTAAATCATCCGCCGATCCGCGATCTCTGTCCGCTCCCTGTCATCACATGCACCGCTGGAAAGCTCTCTCTTCACTGTCCAATGCTGTCGGATCCAAATATGGTCATTTCCTTTTTATCAGCAACCAATCGCGATAGTAAAAGGGCTGAATGCGCAATCTCATTGGCTGATATAAATCTTTAAAGCCCGTTTTCTCAAAATGACCTTTCTCTCATACTCCAAGTACAAAATCTCCACTTCAGTCGCACCGATATACACCAAACTTTCCAGTCTTGTACCTAGTTATATTTTGAAGACATTTACAGAGGGATTTGTAAATATATTATTCCTAGCCTGATTTATATAACATTTTATTACAAAAAACATGGCGAAAATCATTTTTTTAAGGCTATTGACAGTATATTCTGATTTACAGGATAACAAAAGTAGATATCCATAAATCCCTCTGTAATTTTTTTCCCCATGTAATATGTGAACACAATGAAAAAATAATTTTTAATCTGGCTTTATCCAATACTCAGATTTCGTTTTTTAAAATATATACAAATTAGCGCATATTTAATTAGATTTTGCCTAATTTGCATATTTAAACATTAAATTACAGAAAACTTGTAATACATTTTTTTCTTATCTTAATGTAGGTATTCAACTGGGGAAGTTTCATGGTGATATCTGCTAGTTACATTTTTTACCCTATTCACCTGTAGTGTCTCGCCTTAAAAACCAAAGAATAAATGTGACCGTTCACTCGCCCTCACGTCGTTCCGAACCTGTGTGACTTTCTTCAGTGGATCTCACAGAAAATATTTTGTCGACTCGTTTTTTCACCTATATCTGGTTTCCAACATTGTTTCAAAAGATCTTGCTTGTGTTCTGCAGACGGCGGCGTACATGAGGGCGAGTGAACACTGAACCCAGGGTTCGTACAGATACTGTCAAAAGACATTTTGGTTTTCAGGGACTACAATCAGAGATCGCACTTATCAAACTATATCTTTAGTATTTTTTAAACTCAAATTACAGATATAAGGTATTTAAAATACAACTTACAACATATTTAATAATATATATTTAATACAAAGTTTATAATGGCTATTATTGTTCAATAAATAATATTTTATATTATAATGTTGCCGTACTTGGTATCGAGAAAAGGTCCGTTTAACCGTTAACTGAAAGTAAACATTTTGACCGATTAATACTATCAGTGAAACGGTTTAAAAGTTTTTTTTTAAAGCTTTTTTTTAGTTTGCTGCATGGTTAAAAAAAAATACTATATAGCCTATATTTGTAAACTCGCGACCACACGTGCCTACAGACATTTCGCTGAGCAAGCAAAATGAAGCGAGCGAAAAGTAGTTCTGTGTGGGACCATTTACACAGAAAGGGCGACGAAGTTACTTGCAAAATCTGCGGCGCGGTATTAAAGTACAGCAGCGGAACAAGCACAACGCAATATCACTGGCAAAGCAAACATCCACAAGCACATGAAAGGCTTCCCGAAGCTGGCGAGACGTGATCTCTGTATTCCCGGGACACCTGTGCCATCGGAGAGGGTGTTTCCAGACTAACCCCACATCATCTAGACATGCTACTTTTTTCAAATAAAAACTAGACAAGCTGTGGATTGAGGTTTTATTTGACGAAAAAACGTTGAAAAAAAAAAAAAGTTAAAAAATATATATTTAGTGTAGGCCTATTTTATGTTTTTTATTTATATAATTTTATTCTGTTTTTCTCTGTTGTCTCTGTGAAAACATGATGTTGTTCCAGGTTCTGTTGCTGATCTGTTCTGTGTGCTGCTGTTTGCATGTTAAAATAAACGTTAACATTTTTTTTTTTTTTTTTTTTAATGGGTCACAGACACTCGTCAATTTTATTTTTATTTAATTCCAATTAAATATTATAATCTTATCAGTTGTTAAAGGGATTCTTCACCTCTGGAAAGATGAATGTGTATTTAAAATGGGTCATTTATGTAGAAATGTGAAATTAATTTTTAATTTGGAGCTTTCTAGACTGAGAAAAGGATGAAAGACAACAACTCCCAGAATGCACTTGCTTCGCTGCCCTACGAGGCCACGCCCAAACCACCCCTACCGGTAAGAGCGCGCAGATAAACAACAAGGCTAGGCTACTAGTGAGTCTCCGTGACGAGTCTGCCCGGGATTTCGAGATCGCCCAAAATGTCCGGGATTCGGCTTTTGCGTTCTACAGTCGCCGTTCATCATGTTTACTGTGGCGAGCAGGACGAGGCTGACGGCCGCGGGAGAACGAGAGGCCGGTGGCGTGATCACTGATGAGCGGCACCTGTGAGACGCACCGGTCTCGCGCCTCTGGACAAAATATCCTACGATGACGCAAAATGATCATCAGAGGATTTTTTCCAGACAAAAAATACATAAATCTCTCGCCTCAGGGGGATATGAGGGAGGGAAGCACAGTAATTCGAAAATACTACAGGTTTTCTACTGATACAAAGCTTAATGCTAAATGCTGAAGTATCCCTTTAACGGTTAATACTCGGATAACGAGCGGCGGTTGTTGGTCGGGAAAATTAACCGAAATGAGCATCCCTGGTTACGGGTGTAATCTCGAGCTGATCAGTTAATGAACGTTAAGCTGATGTGAACGAGCCTCACCTGGGCAGCTGGGCCTTCACCTGCTTCTGGCACAGGCTGTGGTAGCGCTCCACCTTCAGGAAGCCTTGATTGAGCATGCGCTGACAGATCACATCCATGCGTTTGCACACCTGAAGACAAGAACAGGTCAGTCTCAAATTACGCAACATACACACTTATTATATGCATAGTGTTATGAGGTTATTCTGTGATAGCCCGACTACATTCGGCACGTGATTAAAGATGAAGGGTCCAATGTTCCACACTTGTTTTTGGTTAAAGGTACACTATGTAACTTTTGTCCCTCTAGTGGTTAAAACACGAAACTGCATGCATTTTGTGGAAGAACATTGTTTTGGTTGTGCTTTGGCTCTGCGGATGAATATGGTTCTCTCTCATAACTAAAAGAGAGAGATATTATTCTGCTGCTCATAAAACATTCACTACTAGTCTTCAGAGATATAACCAGTTTAGATGGACTCACTGAAGACGTTACAGTAGCAAATTTGTATTTTAGGGTGAACTATTCCTTTCAATGTTCAGCCGGTCATTAATATTCTAATAAACGTTAATGAACTTTCGGATGCTGGTGTTTGGGAACGCAATCGTGTGACATGAGACTTCATCTTGAGACGAAGACTTTAAGTAGAGGAATACAAAAAATAAATCCATATAAAGCTAATCCATAAAACAGGAAAATCTAATATTTTTCATCTTATTAACAGTCAGTCACACATCTAATACATTGATAATATTTTTCAATAACAACGATTGTTGACTTCAAGACTATCATATGGAAGCTTGTTTCTGCCACGGAATAAAAAAAACAACTTAATTTAACTCACAACCGAGTTAATATATTGAGTTTATATCCCTATTTATATCTCACAATTCTTCTTTTTTTTTTTTTTGTGAAAAAAAAGAGGTAATTTCAACTTTTCATCTCACAGTTGCAAATATCCCAAGTCATAAACTGAATTTACATCTAAAAAAAACATTTTTTTTAGACACAGATTTTTTTTTTTACAAATGTTATTGCAAATCTTTATATCACAATTGCAAATATCCTAAGATCTTAAACTGAACTTAAATCTCAAAAATGTTTTTTTTTTTCGGCCACGAAATAAATTAAATTTTTCTTGCAACTGAAAACGTTTCTCTTACACAATTCAGACTTGTTTTTATCTCGCAACTATGAGTTTATATCTCGCAATTTGGAGAGGGAAAAACAGAATTCCGTGACAAACAAATTGTGAGGAGGAAAAAAATAAATAATCTAAATTGTGAAATTTAAAAGTGGTAATAAAAAAAAAAATTCTGTGGCGGGAACAATCTTCCATACTATCATGGCCGGTAATGCAGCGAGACTGCAGTGAACTGGCCGAGTATCGAGACGCAGCCCGTTTCACTGATATTGTAATATTTTTACAAATCAATAACAACAAATGTTGACTTCAAGACTATCATGGAAGCTTGTATCCGACACGGAATTAAAAAAAAAATACTTTAACTCACAATTGCGAGTTTAGGCCTATATCCCTAGTTATAAACTGAACATGCATCTCACAAATCTTTTTTTTTTTGCGGCCACGGAATAAAAAAAGTTCTATTCTCACAATTCTATTTTTCTTGCAATTGAAAACGTTTCTCACACAATTTAGACTTGTTTGTATCTCGCAAGTCGCAATTATGAGTTTATATCTCGCAATTCTGAGGGGGAGGGGGGGGGGGCAGACTTGCAAGACAAACAAAATTGTGAGGGGGAAAAAAGTCAAAATTGTGCAATTTAAAAGTCGTAATTTTATATTTAAAAAAAATCCCGTGGCGGGAACAATCTTCCATACTATCACACGGCCGGAAATGCCGTGATTGTAGGGAGCGCGCGCTCCCTCGCTCACTAGGCAGCGAGACTGCAGTGCACTGGCCGAGTGTTGGGACGCAGCCCGTTCCACTGCAGTCCAGCTCATTGTTTTCCTCACCAGCCGCAGGAGACTGATCTCGTCGTACGATAGGAAGTTGAGGATGGTGTCGATGGCCACGATCGGGAGTCCCAGCAGCGCGTTGTTCTGGTGCGGCTGGTCCGGTGGCGGAGAGGGAACGCGCGGCGACAGCGAGTCCGAGTCCAGCGACGCGACGCCTCCGTCAGAGCTCACTGCAACAGCCGCCATCTTCTCTGAGCTCCAGGACACAGGACGTGACGACACACCGCTAAGCTCGCGGGCCGGAAGTGAGGAGTGCTGTCTGCGGGCTCGTGACGCGGACACGATCAAGGCAACACAATCTTATTTTAATATTATTGAGCCAAATTTTCTTCATTTTCTTCAGGAGACTAAGGATTATTGCACCAGTCTGGATAACATTGTCAATAGGAAAGCAAGAAAGACTTGTCATGTCTTTAATGAATATAGGCCTACAGTTTTTTGATTAATTAATCAATTTGTACACTATGGCATGTTTTTTAATTATTTTTTATCTATTAATATGTAAATTCTATATGCTATATTGTATACTACTAAAGTTAGTTGGATAATAATAAAAATAGATAAAAAAGCCATGTAGGGAGTTTTTATTTATTTATTGAACATAAACAAAATATACATTTATAATGTCATTTGTAAATGTTATACTAATAATAATAATAAACCGTAAAGCAAACCATACAAATAAATTTAAAATTATCAAGATCATCCCAACAGATTTGCTGGCCAGTTTATACTCTTCATACAATTTAATTATATCTACAAAGAATACTTTTAAATACAGATAAGTAAGCTTTAGTCATCGTACACTTACATAAGTTTGACAGGTTATAGGAAAAGTAGGCAGTGACTGGACCTTTATTTCCAACCAGTGACACAGAAAAGGAAAAGATGATGATGTCAGTTTGAAAAAATATCAATATTGCGGTCAAAGTTCAATCGAAGACCTAAAGATTCACTTGAAAGGCAAAACGATCGGAATGTTGCCAATTCTTTGTAACGGGAAACCATTTTTTGCCCAATGCATACATATAAAACTTGTGAGCAATTATGATATTGTTGCATACTTGTATATTGTACTGTTTTTGTATTTTACTCTAACACTGGGTTATTATTGCTTAGCTTCTTACCTTTGAATGATTTTATTCTTATTATTGACTTTTGTTGTTGTTGTTCAGAAGAGGGCGGAGTCTTTACACGAGCTTCAGAAACTCCAGCAATAACAACACAGGCCAATCTCACTCATCCAGAATCCCAGAATCACCAGCAGCGAGTGCAGCCTTACGGAGAGACTCAGGAAGAGCTTCTGGATGTTAGTGGAGACATTTCTGTAGTTGTTGTGGAGTTACACTGATCATCTCATCATCATGTTTAACTTCTCCACAAGTGTCCACAGTTCCTGAGGTCTTTATAAGACAGCGGTGACATGTTCTGGTCATACTTTGCTGGATCTTCATCAGTGCGTTAGAACTGGTCTCTGCTGTCGCTTGTCGTGTGTGTAAACGTGCAGATTAAGGGCCGGTAATATTATAATAAGATCCTCTTCATACGTCAGAAGGAGAGCGAAATCTGATCGGCTTATTTTTTGACATGCTTGCAGAGAAAGGCTCACCAGAACAAAGTTACTGGGTTTCACTTTTCCCGTTTTTTATGTTGGTAGAATCACCCGATTATAGCACTTACACACGGAAAAAGTCAGATTTTAATGATATGTCCCCCTTAAAAACGTTCTCCTTGGGTCCAAAAAGAGCGGCCATATGTAAAAGGTGGTTGCATCAATTTTCTCTAGTTTTCTGTATAATTCTTTCCTTGCATCAACATATTTCAAAAAATTCGCTACAGTTTCAAAGAACACAAGCAGAACAAGCACAATCCGCATTTACATCCACATGAATGAGTGAGTCATTTGCTCACACTTACAGTCTTCTTCTAACATTAATCATATAAAACTACACATTCACACATCTGAGGAGCAACATATAGGAGAGACCATGATGGGTCCTAACAGTCAGTTTATGTTCATTTGAGATGCAAGTCTAGATGTCAACAGAGACTCCATCAAGAAATTGATTATTTTATGTTTTATTGATAGATTTTTCCCCCTCTCTCTATGTTCGTAGAGTGAGTGTTGCACTTTTGTTCTGAAGTTTGTCAGTTTTAACACGGCCAGTGTTAAACTCAAAGTCAAGTCAAACTCTCATGCATGAGCACAAGCCTTCTTAGATTGCAGAAATCTGAAATACAGAGGATTTACAAGACTATATGAGACATTTTACATCTGATTTAAAATCTGTGATCATGTAAATATTTTAATGAATTTTGGTTGTGGTTTGCTATTGGCTGATCTCATGTGAGTGACAGGTTGCCCCGCCCTCGTCATCAGAGAAGAGATGCTGCAAGAGAAATATATTCTGATTCAAGATTACCAGGAACATCAATTTACAAACACATCTATCTAAATCATCTATCTATCTATCTATCTATCTATAAATTACAGGAACGTCTGTCTATCTGTCTGTGTGTCTGTTATTCGCATATCTCTTGAGCCAGTAGTCCGATGGATTTCAAACTTGACGGGTGTCTTGCTACGGGCACGAGTAAGTGCAGTAACGAGGTAACTCTCCTCTTACCGATCGTGACGGCAAATCCCCATATCCTTACTGTACACCATACCACTTCATTAACTGTATACTACTGTCTACACTGCACTATATGTCATACACTGTTTATACTGCACTACCTGTCTATACCATAGACTGTAAAAAAAGATGGACGACGCCCCTTCGCTCTCTTCCATTGGTGAGTACTGAAGCCGCCAGTGTCCCGATCAAAGGGATCCAGCATCCGGAAAGCGTACCTTCCCCGGGCGCCGCCATTGGTTAGCAAGCCATCACCTGCTGTTAGCATCCCATTGACTCCCATTCATTTGGGCGTCACTTTGACAGCGAATAACTTTACATCTGAGGCGTTTAAAGACTCCATTTATCCATTATTTATTTCTAAAGAAACACGACAATGTATAAAAGGCTCAATTACCTTGTATCTTACGCTATGGCCCCGTAGAAGCAGTTTTTGTAAAAATAGGCTAACGATTGCGTCATAACCACGCGACTCTCTGTCGCACAGTAGAGAGATTACCGTATAGACAGGAGGAGAAGCTCGCAGGCAATCGGGGGGACGTGGAGGCATACAGTCCGATAAAGTCAAGGGAGAAGCCCATAGAGAGTCAAAGTGTCTCCTGCTCCTAGCTCATGGACAGCTCCTACTCACGCTCTCTGTCTCTGCAAGATTCGGAAGGGAATGATTCAGATTTCTCTTGGCACAGCTACTAGAAGACAGACGGGTTGCTCACGTCACATCTACATCGTTAAGCTCAGTTTGAGTCTGCGCAGTACACTCAGCCATCAGGAAGAGAGAGCTTTTAATTGGTCGCTGTGTCCATTTCTTTTACTGTCTATGGTCCCGATATGGCGCTGACATCTTGGAACTTGAGTCTGCGCAGTAGCGATCTCGGGACCAGACCTGCGCTCCGCCCTCAACTCTCGCAGAATGCACTCTCCCTGCACTTTTTTTAAGTGGCCTATGTCAGGGTTGCCAACTCTCACGCATCTGGCGTGACACTCACGCTTTCAGCATCAATCTCACGCTCTCACGCACACGCAAGAAATGTCACGCCAAAATCCACGTTTCTCCCCTCAATCCGTTAATTTTCTGTTGACGACTAGACCACAGCGTATTAATGACAGCAGAGGAGTTTAAGGCACACAGCTGTAACATCTGCCTACAACGTTCTCACTGCAGTTTTCTCTGATCATTGATTCGCTGAAACCTGATACGTCAGTTGCGTGTGAAAAGTTCAGAGAGATTTCAGAGCATAGGTTCGGAGTCGGAGCCACTGATGCGCGTTTGAAAGTTTGGATGACAATCAAGGTAAGCAGATAATAAAATGGTGTGCCTTGACAATTTTCTCCGCGTGCGTGCGCGCACTTAAGTTTTACAGAGTCTCACTCCAGCCAAAGTCCCAAAGTCGGCAACCCTGCTATGTCTGCTCCGTTCCTCCGTTCTGCTCCAATTTGGATGTCTGTTGATTGCAGTACCACAAGAGGCTTGTTCAAATAAAGTAAATACAATCTCTTCAGTCCTCCGAAGATCCCGAAAAAAAGTCTGTTGGTGCTTCAGTGACTACTTCACTCAGAGAACCTGCCAATCGCAGCTGTCTACACCACCGTTTTTATAGCATCACGTAACTAACTAAAAACAAACTTATTTTAAAAACAGACACTTGAACTTGAACAGCAAATGACAGAAACCACCTTTGGAAAAAAGATATTTGAAGTGTAATTTAATTGTTTAGTTGGTCTCACGTTGAATAACACGGGGAGGCGGGGCTTATGACCTATACTAGGACCAGTTACCGGGGGGCGATCGAGACGCTTTGGCTTCACTTTTCAGGGCTTGTGCGGCACGCTTGGTCTATACTGTGTTCACATTGCACTTTTCTGCATTTTTGCACTTCTGGTTAGACACTAAAGCCTTTCATTGTCTCTATATTTGTAATCTGCACAATGACAACAAAGTTGAAACTAATATAAATCTAATCTAATCTAAACTCCTGCTACCTGTACACAGATTATAAATTGTTATGCAACCATTCAATTTTCCATATTTATTGTATGTCATTATGTCAGTATTTGCTTTCTACCATGCACAAATAAAAATGTCACTGAACTTTTGCTGTGTAATTGTAACAATGAGCACTCCAACACACCAAACCAACAATTACTAAAAACAGACACAAAAACTGATTTTGCACGGGCACTGCACTAGTTCATACTAAAAGCCAAAAAAAAACTTTCATTTTGATTTCATGGGGACTTTAATGTTGTTATATTAATATCCTAATTAATTTTCAAAACTTTAGCAAACGTTCTGGGAAAGTTTTCTCAAAGCTGTGAACGAACGTTCTAATAGCCTAACGATAATATAACTTTTAGTTATCTAGTCTCTAATGGCGTTCCCAAAACGTTAGCACAAAAACGATATTTATCGTTCATGGAAAGTTTTAGCTGTAACGTTATGTTAATTTTTCAAATGTTGCTACTTCAGAACATTCAGAGAAGATTCAAAGGTAACATTCCCAAAATGTTTGCAGAATGAATGGAATGTGTGCTTAATGTTCTTAATATAGGAACTTAACTTAATGGGAACGTTAGTAAAAAGTTATAAGAAGTTCAGTCTTTTGTTATAATAACAACTGTTTGTCACTGATTATGTGCTTTTGACGCAACGCGACGCGCCTAAACAGAGTTGTCCACACTCACTCACTCACGAGCAGCAGGACGTCTCTGCACGTATACAGTGCTGTATCTCGACATGTGTGAATCTCGCGAGAGTTTGACCGTGAGAAACGCTTCCGGCGCTGGACGCTCTCGCGAGGTAACAGAGAACACGATCGGTCATTACATGTGAAACAAACACGAGCATTTCATGATTTCAGTAATAATACATTAACGTGACATTTAAGGAGGCATTGAAGTATGTATGACATTTTAACACGCTTGTATCATTTGCTTCTATTTGATTTTCCAAATGTTCCAAACCCCCATAAAGCCGTACAGTATGGCAGCTGATGAAGTAGTTTCAGTGCTACTGGTGTCTGATTTACCGAACGCTTGTGGATCACCGAATCCCCTTTCTCTCTCTGACGGCCGGTTAACCCGATCCGTAGACTCCAATGCTGAACTGACATTAGAGAGTCCGAGTCGTTGTGTCTAAACCTAGTGGGAGAAGAATATAGTGATTGACAATGTTTCTGAAATGTCTACTTTTCTTGTCGTGATTAAAACACTATTTAAAAGGATACGATAATGTTATCTAGTACAAACTTATTTTTACTCGCAGTTCAACGTTCTCTGAATGTCTATTTGTAAAGAACGTTGGAATAGCAAAAGTCAACAACATAATAATTAATGATGTTGTTCTAAGGACATTTTCTGTCAACATAGAGAATATTTAAGTGTAATTAATATCATAAAAAAAGTTTCGAAAATGTTGTTGTTTGAAATAAGAAATACGTCAACGTTATGAGAACGTTCCTCAAGTAAATAAACATCATCAAGATGTTCCGAGAATGTTGTTCTAAGAATGTTTTCACTCAACGTTACGAGAACGTTCCTCAAGTAAAATCATTAAAATGTTTCAAGAATGTTGTTCTAATAACGTTTTCTCTCAGCATCATGAAAATGCATATCAAATATTATTAATATAAGAATGTTCTATAAATGTAGAACGTTTCACATGTGGGAATGTGACTGGGAATGTTGCAGCATCAGATCAGGCTTAACCCTTGATGTTGTCATTACAGAGCATATTATTATATTGTAATATTTTTTTATTTAGAATCCTATTCACAGTTTTATGTTTCCATATGTATTGTGATTTTTATAACAGTTCCTGTGTGAATACATACAGTCAGACCACAATTTATTCAGACACCTTCAACATTTCTCACATTATCACAGTTCATTCGCTATAGCTATAAATATGAGCAGAACTCAGAGTTATGAACTCAGTTGATATTTGACTGGTTTTGTCCGTCCTTCTGTTAGACTGTCTCACACATGAATTATGTTGAATATCTGTCAGCTGTTAAATTTAACTACACAATTAGATAATACCAGTTTAGCTCAACCAATCACCAAGCAATGCTTCATTGTGTTCAGTCTGTGTGTAAAAAGAGTGTTTTTGTGGTGTAATATGCAGCTTGTGTGTCAGTTTTGCAGTGTAAAGCCAGCAGGTGTGTGTGTGTTTCAGATGTGTGACGGACTCCTGATGGAGGTGTGTGTGGACTCGGTCGAGTCAGCCGTAAACGCAGAGAGGGGAGGTACAAGTTCACACACATTCTTGAATATAGATTCATCAGATATTTCATCAGATTGGTGGCGTTGAACATTGCACATTTCTGTCGAGTGTTTTGTAAGTGTTTTTTGGGCAGCTGTCTTGTGTTATCGTGTGTGTGTGTGTTCAGGAGCGGGACGTATCGAGCTCTGCTGTAACCTGCTGGAGGGAGGGACGACGCCCAGTACAGGTCAAGACACACACACACACACACACACACACACACACACACACACACCTGAGACTTCAATACCACATTCTGCCATGAGTTCAGAGGGGTTCTTTAAACCACAGACAATAAAGAGGACATACTCTGCTTTTCTCCATCGTCATCTGTCTTCAGTGTGTGATGTTGCTGTTTGATCATGAAGAAGCTGCAGATCTTCTCTATATCAGTGTCAGTGTTTCTGAACTCCTGAAACGCCTCCATTCTTGAGTTTCTTCCGGGAACGAACACGTCACAATATTCCTCATTATAATAATTCATACGCAGAATAAAGGGGCGGGGCCTGGTTGAGTTAGTTAGTAGTGTGTTAAACTGGCGGTTATGGTAAGGGGCGGGACATTTCCCAAACACACTCGAAGCGCTCGACCAATCACAACACACTGCTCCAGCCGACCAATCACAACACACTGATCCAGCCGACCAATCACAACATGAAATTAATTAGTTAATGAAAACAAAGCTTTTTGAAAACTCTCCAAAGTGGATAAATTTGAAAATGCTGTTTTCGTGTTGTATATGGACTGCGAAACCGGAGGAATTTAAAAACGATGACGTGAGTTTAGTCATGTGACTCATATTGTACCAATAGATATTCATGTTTATACCGTATTGTGCCTGTTGTGTGCTGTTCACTTTCACACAGTTGCTAAAATATGTTCCTTCACACACTCTTCATATCACAGTCCTGCAAGCATGACAGAAGATGTCCTCGTATTCGCTGTCCTGCGGTGAAACACGAGAGCAGTTTCAGACCGAACGTAGAGTGAGTGAGAGCGATCTGAGAGGACGCGATCTGGACGATCAGTGATGACTGAGTTTTTCAAAAGTTTCTCATCCACACTGAAACGTCTAAAATGCTAGTGTGTGTGTGTGTGTGTGTGCTCAGGTCTGCTGCAGGTGGTGTGTGTGGGTCCCGGTGTACGTGATGATCCTCTGTGTGTGTGTGTGTTTATGTTTGTGTGTGTGTGTGTGTGTGTGTGTGTGCAGGTCTGCTGCAGGTGGTGAAGGAGAACGTGCGGGTCCCGGTGTACGTGATGATCCTCAGTGTGTGTGTGTGTGTGTGTGTGTGTGTGTGTGTGTGTGTGTACAGGTGGTGAAGGAGAACGTGCGGGTCCCGGTGTACGTGATGATCCTCAGTGTGTGTGTGTGTGTGTGTGTGTGTGCAGGTCTGCTGCAGGTGGTGAAGGAGAACGTGCGGGTCCCGGTGTACGTGATGATCCTCAGTGTGTGTGTGTGTGTGTGTGTGTGTGCAGGTCTGCTGCAGGTGGTGAAGGAGAACGTGCGGGTCCCAGTGTACGTGATGATCCTCAGTGTGTGTGTGTGTGTGTGTGTGTGTGTGTGTGTGTGTGTGTGCAGGTCTGCTGCAGGTGGTGAAGGAGAACGTGCGGGTCCCGGTGTACGTGATGATCCTCAGTGTGTGTGTGTGTGTGTGTGTGTGTGTGTGCAGGTCTGCTGCAGGTGGTGAAGGAGAACGTGCGGGTCCCGGTGTACGTGATGATCCTCAGTGTGTGTGTGTGTGTGTGTGTGTGTGCAGGTCTGCTGCAGGTGGTGAAGGAGAACGTGCGGGTCCCGGTGTACGTGATGATCCCTAGTGTGTGTGTGTGTGTGTGTGTGTGTGTGTGTGTGTGTGCAGGTCTGCTGCAGGTGGTGAAGGAGAACGTGCGGGTCCCGGTGTACGTGATGATCCCTAGTGTGTGTGTGTGTGTGTGTGTGTGTGCAGGTCTGCTGCAGGTGGTGAAGGAGAACGTGCGGGTCCCGGTGTACCTGATGATCCCTAGTGTGTGTGTGTGTGTGTGTGTGTGTGTGCAGGTCTGCTGCAGGTGGTGAAGGAGAACGTGCGGGTCCCGGTGTACGTGATGATCCTCAGTGTGTGTGTGTGTGTGTGTGTGTGTGTGCAGGTCTGCTGCAGGTGGTGAAGGAGAACGTGCGGGTCCCGGTGTACGTGATGATCCTCAGTGTGTGTGTGTGTGTGTGTGTGTGTGTGTGTGTGCAGGTCTGCTGCAGGTGGTGAAGGAGAACGTGCGGGTCCCGGTGTACGTGATGATCCTCAGTGTGTGTGTGTGTGTGTGTGTGTGTGTGTGTGTGTGTGTGTGCAGGTGGTGAAGGAGAACGTGCGGGTCCCGGTGTACGTGATGATCCTCAGTGTGTGTGTGTGTGTGTGTGTGTGTGTGTGTGCAGGTGGTGAAGGAGAACGTGCGGGTCCCGGTGTACGTGATGATCCTCAGTGTGTGTGTGTGTGTGTGTGTGTGTGCAGGTCTGCTGCAGGTGGTGAAGGAGAACGTGCGGGTCCCGGTGTACGTGATGATCCGGCCCCGTGGAGGAGACTTCATGTACTCGCAATGGGAGGTGGAGGTGATGAAGAGGGACGTGGAGCTGATGAAGAGTCACCGGGCCGACGGGCTGGTGTTCGGGGCGCTGACGGCAGACGGCCGAGTGGACACTGAGCTCTGCGAGGAGCTGATGGGTAAAACATGACCGCAGCTTCACTGAAGCCTGAGTCTCTGGGTTACTTTGGTCCGGACCAAAGAGGAAAAGTCGTTTTTTAAGGACTGATGAATGAATGGATAGATCAATGGATGAATGGAATGATGGATGGATAACTAAATGAATGGATGAATGAAACAATGAATAGATGGATGAATGGAAGGAAGGATGGATGAATGAATGTATGGATGGATGAATGGATGGAAGGATTGATGAATAAATAAATGGATGGATGAATGAATGAATGAATGGAAGGATTGATGGATGGATGAATGGAAGGATTGATGAATGGAAGGATGAATGGAAGGATTGATGAATAAATAAATGGATGGATGAATGAATGAATGGAAGGATGGATGATTGAATGTATGGATTGATGAATGGATGGAAGGATTGATGAATAAATAAATGGATGGATGAATGAATGAATGAATGGAAGGATTGATGGATGGATGAATGGAAGGATTGATGGTTGGATGAATGGAAGGATTGATGAATGGAAGGACGGATGAATGGACGGATGGATGGAAGGATGATGAATGGAAGGATGGATGAATGGAAGGATGGATGGAAGGATGAATGGATGGATGAATGGAAGGATGAATGGATGGATGAATGGAAGGATTGATGGATGGATGAATGGAAGGATTGATGGTTGGATGAATGGAAGGATTGATGAATGTATGGATTGATGAATGAATGGATGGATGGAAGGATGATGGATGGAAGGATGGATGAATGGAAGGATGGATGGAAGGATGGATGAATGGAAGGATGGATGAATGGACGGATGGATGGAAGGATGATGAATGGAAGGATGATGAATGGAAGGATGGATGGATGGAAGGATGGATGGAAGGATGGATGAATGGAAGGATGGATGAGTGGACGGATGAATGGAAGGATGGATGAATGGAAGGATGGATGGAAGGATGGATGAATGGAAGGATTGATGAATGAATGGATGGATGGAAGGATGATGAATGGAAGGATGGATGGATGGAAGGATGGATGAATGGAGGGATGGATGGATGAATGAATGGAAGGATGGATGAATGGAAGGATGGATGAGTGGACGGATGGATGAATGGAAGGATAGATGGATGGATGAATGGACGGATGGATGAATGGACGGATGAATGGAAGGATGGATGAATGGAAGGATGAATGGAAGGATGGATGAATGGACGGATGAATGGAAGGATGGATGAATGGACGGATGAATGGAAGGATGGATGAATGGAAGGATGAATGGAAGGATGGATGAATGGACGGATGGATGAATGGACGGATGAATGGAAGGATGGATGAATGGAAGGATGAATGGAAGGATGGATGGACGGATGAATGGATGGATGGATGAATGGACGGATGGATGAATGGACGGATGAATGGAAGGATGGATGAATGGACGGATGAATGGAAGGATGGATGAATGGACGGATGAATGGAAGGATGGATGAATGGACGGATGAATGGAAGGATGGATGAATGGACGGATGAATGGAAGGATGGATGAATGGAAGGATGGATGAATGGACGGATGGATGAATGGACGGATGGATGAATGGACGGATGAATGGAAGGATGGATGGATGGAAGGATGGATGGATGGAAGGATGGATGAATGGAAGGATGGGTGAATGGACGGATGGATGAATGGACGGATGAATGGAAGGATGGATGGAAGGATGGATGAATGGAAGGAAGAATGGAAGGATGGATGGACGGATGAATGGAAGGATGGATGAATGGAAGGATGGATGAATGGACGGATGAATGGAAGGATGGATGAATGGAAGGATGGATTAATGGAAGGATGAATGGAAGGATGGATGAATGGACGGATGAATGGAAGGATGAATGGAAGGATGAATGGAAGGATGGATGGACGGATGAATGGATGAATGGAAGGATGGATGAATGGACGGATGAATGGAAGGATGGATGAATGGATGAATGGAAGGATGGATGGAAGGATGGATGAATGGAAGGATGAATGGAAGGATGGATGAATGGAAGGATGAATGGAAGGATGGATGGAAGGATGGATGAATGGAAGGATGAATGGAAGGATGGATGAATGGAAGGATGAATGGAAGGATGGATGAATGGACGGATGAATGGAAGGATGGATGGAAGGATGGATGAATGGATGGATGGATGAATGGAAGGATGAATGGATGGATGGATGAATGGAAGGATGAATGGAAGGATGGAAGGATGGATGAATGGACGGATGAATGGAAGGATGGATGAATGGACGGATGAATGGAAGGATGGATGGAAAGATGGATGAATGGAAGGATGAATGGAAGGATGGAAGGATGGATGAATGGAAGGATGAATGGAAGGATGGATGAATGGAAGGATTAATGGAAGGATGGATGAATGGACGGATGGATGAATGGACGGATGAATGGAAGGATGGATGGATGGAAGGATGGATGAATGGAAGGATGGATGGAAGGATGGGTGAATGGACGGATGGATGAATGGACGGATGAATGGAAGGATGGATGGAAGGATGGATGAATGGAAGGATGAATGGAAGGATGGATGGACGGATGAATGGAAGGATGGATGAATGGAAGGATGGATGAATGGACGGATGAATGGAAGGATGGATGAATGGAAGGATGAATGGAAGGATGGATTAATGGAAGGATGAATGGAAGGATGGATGAATGGACGGATGAATGGAAGGATGGATGGAAGGATGGATGAATGGAAGGATGAATGGAAGGATGGATGGACGGATGAATGGATGGATGGATGAATGGAAGGATGAATGGAAGGATGGATGAATGGACGGATGAATGGAAGGATGGATGAATGGAAGGATGGATGGAAGGATGGATGAATGGAAGGATGAATGGAAGGATGGATGGACGGATGAATGGATGGATGGATGAATGGAAGGATGAATGGAAGGATGGATGAATGGACGGATGAATGGAAGGATGGATGAATGGAAGGATGAATGGAAGGATGGATGAATGGACGGATGAATGGACGGATGAATGGAAGGATGGATGAATGGAAGGATGAATGGAAGGATGGATGGACGGATGAATGGATGGATGGATGAATGGAAGGATGAATGGAAGGATGGATGAATGGACGGATGAATGGAAGGATGGATGAATGGAAGGATGAATGGAAGGATGGATGAATGGACGGATGAATGGATGGATGGATGAATGGAAGGATGGATGAATGGACGGATGGATGAATGGAAGGATGAATGGAAGGACGGATGGACGGATGAATGGATGGATGGATGAATGGAAGGATGAATGGAAGGATGGATGAATGGACGGATGAATGGAAGGATGGATGAATGGACGGATGAATGGATGGATGGATGAATGGAAGGATGGATGAATGGAAGGATGAATGGAAGGATGGATGAATGGACGGATGAATGGATGGATGGATGAATGGAAGGATGGATGAATGGACGGATGGATGAATGGAAGGATGAATGGAAGGACGGATGAATGGATGGATGGATGAATGGAAGGATGAATGGAAGGATGGATGAATGGACGGATGAATGGAAGGATGAATGGAAGGATGGAAGGATGGATGAATGGACGGATGAATGGAAGGATGGATGAATGGATGGATGGAAGGATGGATGAATGGACAGATGTGTATCACTGGATTGGTTTTGTATGATTACAGAGTTCTATCATTTGAGCATATTTCCAAATCTCTTGCAAAATTTCCAAGTTTTATCTGCAATTTTAACTGATCATTTCTTTCCCCAATGTTGTCAGAGAGAAAATGTTTTTATTTTATTTTAAAAATTATTTTTTCTTTTACCAATTATTTTAAATTATTCCAAAGTAAATTCTTATATGTTGGAATGTGAACATATCATGTTTTAGTAATGCATATATTAATCTCGCACCCGTCGGATGCCTCATCTCTGCTCTCTCCACAGCGGCGTGTCGACCTTTACCCGTGACATTCCACAGAGGTAAACCTGCATTTACTGCATTACACGATGATGAATGTGTAATAAACAACAGTAACAGGTCCCGTGTCCTTCAGCCTTCGATATGGTCCACGATCCAGTGGTGGCGCTGGAGGCTGTGGTCTCGCTGGGCTTCGAGAGGATTCTGACCAGTGGCTGTGACAGCTCTGCTCTGGAAGGCTTACCTGTGATCAAACGACTGGTGGAACAGGTGACACACACTCTAAGATAAATGCAAATTTCTTTTTTAAATATTAGC
Organism: Abramis brama; assembly: GCF_963993115.1. NCBI lineage: Eukaryota > Metazoa > Chordata > Actinopteri > Cypriniformes > Leuciscidae > Abramis > Abramis brama. Next base: position 33,902,306 of record NC_139981.1, on the reverse strand, counting down.
AAAAATCGAATTACATTCAAATTCTAAAAGCAATACTTAAAGGTGCTGTATGTAACTTTCTCACTCTACTAAAGCATAAAAATACCATAATATGTTTGTATATATTGAGGAATCATGCTGAGTTCACATTAGGGCTGTCACTTCTGTGAAAAAATCCCGTTTGATTTTTGAGACATAAGTGTTCATTGAATCGACTGTAAAACCGATTTTCCATGTCTAAAGACGTTTCCATTTTAAACGCCAAATATGGGCAAATCCACAGACAACTAACAGGCATTAGGACGAACGTAAAGAGGGCGCTTGAGACGCACAAGTCAGCAAATATTCCTGATAATTTATTGGTGTGAAGTTTCGTGCACAATGACAAACAGGAGTGCAACATTCTCGAAAAACAGTAAGCAGAGCGGACAGCCATAACATCAGTGAACAACATCACTGCAGTCTTCACCATGGCTGTGTTTACGATAAGAAATCTCAAACAAATTTCTCCTGTGTAGGCGATTGTAGACCGTGACCGAATCTGCATCTGTGTGCATGAGACTGTCTGCATACCGGCAGAATTCACATGTTTGTAGTAAAGAGACACAGAAGTATAATCTGCTGTTATGTGTGTGTGTCAGAGCCTGCAGTCGCTGTGTGACGCGCGTTCGCTGCGGCGTATCGTGACGAGCTGGACGCGCTCCGAGAGAAGACCGTTAAAATCGATTCCCTATTTTCGTTTTCGAAACTTGCGTTGGTTGGTCCGATCGATTGTGCAATCGGTTTTCCAACGTAAACTGACAGCCCTAGTTCACACACTCGCTTCTCTGAAGAACACTTCTACAGTTATTTTACTTTGAGATGTGTGTTTCCAGGCTGGAATGTTTGTTATTGTTTTGATCTGTGATACTGCACGTTGCCAATTTACCAATTTTCATTGTCCATTGCGCCCGTTCCTGTTGCGTGTCTTCAATCTGGCAACCCGTGTGAGGCTGGAGAAACGACAAGCTCCCATATTTTGATTTTGGACTGCGGGATCTGTTTCAACCACTAGCTGTCATTCTTACAGACTGCACCTTTAATGTTAGAGGATAAAAGTACTGCGTTGTCTCCTGTGTCCACAAGAGGGTGCAAGCGAGCAAATATAAACCAAATCAAATCATCATGGCTTTTGCATTCCATTGTGCAGTTTTTTTTCTAATTTTTATTTGACAGCCCTAATGAAGACGTTCAGTAGAAGGTATAATTTTATGCATCAGTTTCATCCTTCGATGGCGATCAACCAGAGGCATGAAGGCTGTCCCAAAACGCATAAGTAAATCATAGAGTGGCTTTATGACTAGTGCGCTGAAGTTATGAATTGATATTTTGACTTGTTTGCATTATATTATTTTTCCTTTTATGACAAAACGTTCCAACTGTAATGCATTTTCTCTCTTCACTCTAACAGGCAAAAGGCAGAATAGCAATAATGCCAGGTATGTTAAATCTAGTTCCTTATTAATAACACCTGCAGTGTCCAGACGAGCTCCTGCTGATATATGTGTGTGTGTGTGTGAGTTTGTTTTCATGACAACTGAGGACATTTTTATGATAACACACCTGCAAATGAGGACACTCGGGAAAATAGGTGATATATGAGGACATTTTGGGTGTCCTCATTTTTCAAATGGCTTTAAAAACATACTAAGCAGTGTTTTTTTTTTATGTAAAAATGCAGAATGTTTCCTGTGATGGGTAGGTTTAGGGATAGGGGCAGTGTAAGGGGATAGAATATACAGTTTGTACAGTATAAAAACCATTACGCCTATGGAATGTCCTCACAAATCACATAAACATGGCTGTGTGTGTGTGTGTGTGTGTGTGTGTGTGTGTGTGTGTGTGTGTGTGCAGGCGGGGGGATCACCGAGAGAAACCTTCAGAGGATCCTCGAGGGCTCGGGCGCTCAGGAGTTCCACTGCTCCGCTCGATCCAGCAAAGACTCCAGCATGAAGTTCAGGTGTTCATCTCTACTCTCTCTGTCCACAACAACATTCAAACGCCCGAGTTTTGCTCTCAAAACTTGATCTATGGACACTCTAGTGTCTGTAATGTAAAATAAGTGCATTTTAAGTGCAATTGCATTTTAGGAGTTTTAAGAGCTGAATGTTCTGAAGACCAATGAATTTAAATGTTTTTTTTTTCCAGTCGTTAATGATAAAGATTAATGAGAAGGATTGGTTACACTTTATTTTAATGTGTCCATGTTACAGTGTTATTATGCATTTAAGCACTGAGTGAGTAATAATATTTAGATACATGTACTTACTATAGATTTGGAGTTAGGATTGAGGTTTGGTTTAGGGTTAGTTACATGTAATTAGGCATAATTTATAGTTATTACTACAGTAACTGCATGTAACGTGTAACAAGGACACTGTAAAAGGGTTACCGAAGGATTTTAAAGATTTCTACCCGATTAGCATAACTACACAAATGTATCGGAAACACTGTACAATAAGGTTTAATTTGTTAAGATTAGTCCCTTAAAACTCATCTTTAATAATCAATTTCATTTACATTCAACTATTCCAGGTCTAGAAATCACAATTTTAAAGTTTCACTATCTCTTACTAAATCCGGGTTTTCTAAGATTGTGGGAACTGTTGTTGAGAGGTTGAATTATCTTGAAGTTTAGTTGTTTTAACTTATTTTAATGCTTTGTAAGGACTCTTTTTGTGTATTGTTTCTCTGTAGGAATTGTAACGTCAGTATGGGAGGCTCTCTGTCCGTACCAGAATATGCAGTAAAAGTGGCTGACGTGACTAAAGTACGAACACTGAACGCCATCGCGAGGAACACGCTCTAGCGTCCGTGGAGGATCCTTCAACACTCCTGTGCAGCGACACAAGAGCCAAACTCTTCTACTTCTTCTATAAGGAAATTACTGTGAAACTGCTCTGTAACGATTTAAAACCACAGTTTTAGATGTCAAGATCTGCGTAGCTTTTGACATTGTGATGATTTGCAGGTGTGAAATAAAATCTCCCCATACTTTTGATTCTCTTTGTAAATAGAAATGTTCTCGCACTCTTGATGATGAGGATGATGATGTCACAGTGGCCACACAACACTATACATCGAGGCAATCACTTTTCAACACACTTTTTAAACTTTTTTGTTTGTTACCTAGAAATTATTGACTACAAACTGTACAGAGGTGTGTGAACATAACTAGATGTGAATTATATCAGACCAGATTAAGTCTGTGTTCACACTTGGCTGGTTTGGTTGAATGAAAACGATTTGAATAAATGTGAACGCTGCCATCTGAACCAAACAAGCGGACCGAGACCTTTTCAACTTACAAACGAACTCTGGTATAGTTCGACTGAAATGTGAACTCAGACCAATAACCAAAAACAGGTTGTGATGTCTCAAGACGTGACCCTAAAATGTACACTGGCAGAAAATCACATCCTCCCTTCAGTAAGTAATAATAATCACAGCTAGTAAAAAGTATGTTCTACAGGGCTTAAAGTATTCCGGCACCGTGCCGGATCTCCGGCGTGCGGCCATGGGAAAAAAAAATATATATTTGGGAACTCCCATGCGGTTTTTCACCTACCAATCATATGAGAGGAACGCAGCTCTAACTAACCTTACAAGCCTATCAGAAGCAGAGCAGGGCGGGTCCTGGCAACATTAGGCAAAGGCAAAAGACCGTAACTTGGTTTTTGGTCGAAAATGAGTTATTTTTGGCACATTCAAGACCTCCTTTATCATGTGGATAAGTATCTTGAGTCAATTCTGTTGTTTTTTCAAGAAAATAATGGGTTGTCTTAACAGTAACTTCCAAAAGCCCATGAGAAACCAAGGCAGAACACCGTAACGGAACGCTCAAACGGAGTTACGGTACCCTGCCCAATATGAAGTTACTCATCATCAACTTTTCCAGACTCATGGTCCATTCAGAAGGCACAGACATAACATGTAACATACATTAAAAAGAGAAAGATTAACATATACAAAGAGATAAAAACAGAAGAAACTACAATACTACACTTATACCAGTGTTTCCATAGTGATGATTGGTATCACTAATCCCAGGATTTACTAGCAGCATAACAATGCTGTTCTGGGAGTCGTTCAGGCGACAAATGAAGTTGTAGATGAGTCTCCTCAATAATGCCTGAAAGGTGCTGACCCCTGCATTACAAATCAGGTCACTTGCACTAGAGCACCTGGGTTTGTTGAGAAGTATCCTCATACAGTCATTATAAGCAACCTTAAGCTTCTGCATACTTGCCTTTTTAAACTTAGTCCATAAAGGAGCAGTATACAAAGGAGTGCAATATGCTTTAAACAGGCTAATTTTGACGTCATCCGTGCACATGTGGAGTTTTCTTACCAGCATGTTAGCTTGGGCATATAATATGCGACGCTGCCTGTATAAATCCTCATCTGCAGATAACTGATCTGTAATGCAATGACCCAGATATTTAATTTTATTACAGACACTCATCACTTGTCCTGACAGATAAAAGTCTGGAAAACAAAGATCTTTGTCCACTTTTGTCCTACATATCAATACAGCACTCTTTTTGGCATTATCCAACACATCATATTTCACCCCATATTCAGAGCAGATATTCAGAAAACCAGCACTGCTGGGAGAGAAAATGGCCAAATCATCAGCATACAAAAAATTATTAACCAAGGTGTTGCCAATCATACAACCTGTTTTGCATCTTGATAATTGGTTGGATAACTCATCCAAGTAGAAGTTGAAGAGAGCTGGTGAGAGGGCACCCCTTTGGCTCAGTTTTTCAAATAGCTTATGATGATTGACTCTGTCGAAGGCCTTAGAAGCATAAATAAACCCATTTATCATGGATGAATTCTGCCTTATGTACCCATGTGTTGCCTCCTTCAAAGCATAGATACACAAATCAGTACCAAACTTAGCTTTAAAGCCAAATTGATTATCAGTGGTACCAATAAAAGGACCTAGACGATCAAGCAAAATCCTTTCCAGTACTTTAGATATCACACTGGCTAGGGCTATTGGCCTATAATTGTCCAAACTCCCAACTTTGCCAGCCTTGTCCTTGGTGACAGGCACAAGAGTAACAGACAACATAGATTCAGGTAGCAGACCATGGGTCATGAATCCAGAAAAGCAAATGGCAAGCAGTACTGCCACCTTATAGTCCAGTCGTTTTAAGCCAAAATGGGGGTCAACCTTGAACAAATTGCAACAGAAGCAAATTCAACTGATTTTGTATCCTCAATATGTCCTGAGTAAGGAAAAAGACCCAAATATAGTCTATTCATACGCCTATTCATTCTTTTTCTTACGTGAATAGGGTAAAAATTGTAACCTTTAGATATCACCATGAAAATTACTGAGTTGATTACTTATATCAAGACAAACAAAAAAATGTATTACAAGTTTTTTGAAATTGTTTGTTAACATGGACAAACGGTGCATAATCTAATTACATATGTGCTAATTTGCATAAATACCACAACAGATCTAAACATTGGGTCTTGCCAGGTGAAAATGTCTTGTTGAATCTTGTTGATACATAACAGTAAAATACTTAATGTTAAGGTCTGAATGAACCCATTTAGGATACCCATGAGCATTAATACATAGAGGCAGGAAGAAGTACTTTAGAAACCAGCCTTTATTAATTATTATTGCAGAGATGGGGTTTGGGGCTGGGTCTGTGGGACTGTTTCTGGGGGACGAGTCTGAGGGAAGAACAGGAGACAATGGTAAGGAGAATGCAGAAGACAAAAGGTAAGTAAGTGAATCCCTAGAAACAGTCCCACAGACCCAGCCCCAAACCCCATCTCTGCAATAATAATTAATAAAGGCTGGTTTCTAAAGTACTTCTTCCTGCCTCTGTATTAATGCTCATGGGTAGCCTAAATGAGTTCCAGTCAGACCTTAACATTACACAGTAATGATTGCCTACACCAAACACTGATCCCTAAACCTACCCGTCATTGTAACCTTAACCAATGAAATTAGCTGCAGGGTGGGATTTCCACTTAACTGGTTTGCGCCCAGTGGTATTTTTTTTAGAAAGATTAAAAATACGGGAGAAATACGGGAAAATATTTAAACGGGATGATAGTGGGATAGAAAGGTAAAATACGTGAGAATCCCGGGAAAAACGGGAGGGTTGACAGGTATGGTCAGCATAGCGTAGTAGGCATGGCAGAGCCGCCTCTGAGCTTTAGTGCTTAGATTGTTTGTTAGTTTGAGAACAAGCAAGCATTGGTCAGCATGGCGTAGTCGGCATGGCATCCCCATAGTGTCAGAAGCTGACACTGTGTAGAAGTTCCCTCGAAAGGGAACATCTATGGTTATAGTATGTAACCCCGGTTCTTTGAGAAAGGGTACGAGACACTGTGTTTTCCTTCAGACAATACGAATCTGATGACGTGTTCTCAGGCGCCCTTCTTATATGCTGGGGCGCTAGGGGTGTGAACCGACACTGATCTCACGGTTCGGTTCGATTACGATTATCATGTCATCGATTCAGTTCAATTCGATATCACGATGCACTGCATCCTCAATTTTAAATTTTACTTCAAAAGTGATGTGTACGCGCGCGTGTGTGTGTGTGTGTGTGTGTGTGTGTGCTCGCCTGTTCGGGAAGTCGCAGTGTACAGTCAAGGTACAGTCTGCATCACTGTATGCTCTTATTCCCAGTGTCTCATTACAATTTCTGTAACACAGTTCTTTGTCAAGTGTACCTTTAAGATACCTCAGTACATGTTTAACTGTGGACCATTGCTCAACAGTTGGCTCTGTGAAATATTGTGACAGTTTGCTTACAACAAAACTTATATCAGCTCTAGTACAGATGGACAAATAGATGAGGCTTCCCACTGCCTCTCTATATTTTTTCACATCAATCATCTTTTCGGCATCATTAGTATAGTCAAGTTTTTGTTCACAAGGAGTCGATCTAGGTTTGCAATCCTGCATGTTAAACCTTTGCAATATTTTTGTCACATATTTTGCTTGTGACATTCTCACACAGTTGTCACTCTGGTTAAAATCAACACCTAAAAAATGCCTTAATTTGCCCAAGTCTTTCATTTGGAATCTTTCAGTAAACATGTCCTTCACACGTCTAAGAACATTTTCATCACTTGCCACAATCAACAAATCATCAACCCATATTACAATGATCACTTTTTCATTGGCTGTTTCCCATGTATACACACAATAGTCAGCTTGATTCTGCACAAAGTGTTTTTTGGTCAAGTACTCATGTAGTACCTTGTTCCAGTTTCTGCCCGATTGTTTTAACCCATACAATGACCTTTCCAATTTACAAACCAATTTTTCATTTGTGCCAGATTTTACTTCATAACCCTCTGGCTGTTCCATGTAAATTTCGTGATCTATTGGTGCGTTCAGGTAGGCAGTTTTTACATCCATGTGGTGCAAAATCAGATTTTCTTGTACTGCTTTTTGTATTATCACTCGGATACTTGTCAAGTTAGCCGTAGGGGAAAAAGTCTCTTCATAATCGACACCTCTCTTCTGGCTGTATCCCTTGGCTACATAACGTGCTTTGCACTTTTCAGATCCATCTATGTTATTCTTAATCGCATAAACCCATCTACCCCCCACTGCTTTCTTACCTTCAGGCAAACTACTTAGGGTAAATGTGTGGTTTTCTCTAAGTGACTGCATCTCCTCATCCATTGCAGTGACCCACTCTTTTGATCTGTCCGAGGTTACAGCTTCTGTGAAAGTTACAGGTATATTACATGCCACTCTATAACAGTAATCTATGTTGATCTGCACCTGATCAGTTTCCTCATCAGATGCCTGTTGAGAAACATAGTCATGGAGATAGTCTGGCCTCTTCCTCACTCTAGAAGGGTATCTTGGAGGCTCAGGCATAGCTTCAACTGATTGGGTCTGAGGACTACTACTCAGTTCCTCCTCTTTGACTGAAACCTGGTCACTTGCTAGACTTGAATTTACATCCTGCCTAGTTCTATTGGCTTTCTGCTTCAGAACATCATCATCATCATCATCAATGCTAGTCTGAGTCTGTTGCTCAACACAGGTCTTAGAAAGAAACTTAACTAACCTGTGCTTTTGTACTTTCCTGCTGTCAGGGAAATAGAGAATGTATGCTGGACTGCTTTTATCATAACCAATAAAAACGCCCTTTTCACATCTTGGATCCAGCTTTCTTTTATCTTGTTTATAAGCAAAACACTCTGAACCAAACTTTTGCATCCTGGCAAGATTGGGCCGTCTCCCTGTTAGCATCTGAACTGGTGTATGTTTGGTGCGTCTGTTAAAGCACCTGTTCCTGATTATGGCTGCGGTCTGCACTGCATAAGGCCATAAATCTTTAGGTAACTTACTCTCTATCAGCATGCACCGTGCCATGTCAAAAAGTGTACGTCAATTTCGCTCTGCCGTACCATTTTGGTGGGGAGAATATGGCGCAGAAGTCTCGTGTCTAATACCATTCTTAACCAACAGAGTTTTGTATTGCTTTGCAGTAAACTCTGTGCCATTGTCTGATCGAAGACGCTGAATTTTACCATATGGGGCCATATCGGCAAGAAACCTCTCCGTTGCTTGTAGTGTGTCACTTTTACTTTTAAGACTATATACAAACACGGCACTGGTAAAATCATCAGTGAATGACAAAACATATTTATACCCCTCTCTGGACTCTGGGTGAATTGGACCGGCCAAATCTGTGTGCACTAGCTCTAGAGGCCTTTTAGCTCTTACATCAGGCTTTCTGTTTCTGGTTTGTGTAAACTTGCCTCGGGTGCACACTTCACAAGTTATAGGTTTGTTTGTTGAACCTTCAATTTTCATACCATCAACAACACCTTCTAATCTCTGCACATCATCAAAATTACAGTGTCCCAGTATCTCATGCTATGTTTTTAAATCATAACATCCATTCACTTGGTCATCACATCCATCAGGTACTGTATGCAAATAATATAATCTATCATGTAAACGAATGGGAAATTTTGTACCGTCTTTGTGCACCAGAATGTCCTCATCTTTCCTGAACGTCACGCTTGCTCCACTGGAAGCCGCTGCTTGCACCGAAAATATGTCCTGTGGGTATGAGGGAATGTACAGCGCCCGTCTCAGCATTGTTTTTAGGTGGCGTCCGCGAATGTCCACCAAGCATACCTCAGCATCACCTCTGCGCTCTGCTACTCCCTTACACCTTGTGCCGTCAGCTAGCTCCATGTAATGAGTCCCTGCCTGGAACTCATCATCAAACCTCTTGAACTTGGAGATGTCGGTGACGATATGCGAGGTTGCCCTGCAGTCGACCATCAGGCCCCTCACGTCGACACCCTGGTTGCTTGGCTGGGATCCTGCCGCTCCATCGGTCACCCTGAAAACATACTCGTCGGTCGCTTCCTCGGTGACCCTCCATGTTGCGTCCTGGCGCCGTCTCCTCCTGCAGGTTACGTCGCGATGAGTATTACTCTTGCAGTGGCTGCACCAAAGTTTGCGCCGGCAAGCGCGGGCAATGTGTCCCTTCAGACCGCATCTGTAGCACACCACATCCGCTGCAGCCCGTTCAGTTGAGTCAGCACTGGTGGGTCTCGCAGGCCACTGTTTTGTCCGCACAGCCATTACATTGTCCTCTGCAGCTGGAGCACGCATCTTTTCGATGTCCTCGTAGCTCCGAAGTTTTGTTTTAAATTCAGCAAACGTTATCCTGTCATCCGATTGTGTTATATGGATGGCAAACTGTTTAAAAGTCTCAGGAAGCCCCTTTAGAACCATAGCCACCAGCAGTCCGTCACTCAAAGTCTCTCCAGCATTTCGTAAAGCCGTGATAGCAGTTTCAGCACGAATAACATATTCAGTCACACTCTCGCTGCTTGATTTTTGAAGCGAGGTTAGCTCAGTATACAGGCTTATTACTCGTGGCTTTCCTTTACCTGCGTAGTAGTCTCTTAAAATCTTTAGCGCTGCGCGCCCATCGTCGGCTGCTTCTCGCATTACAAGCGACAAACTTTTATCGTCCAAGAACTGGATTCATTCTGCATATGCCTCGCATTTGAAGCCGCTTCTTCCGGTGTCTCCACACCCGCTGATTCCGTAGTAATTATCTCTTTCAGGCCTTGCAGCCGGAGGTGGCCCAAAAACGTAACCTCCCAAAGTTCATAATTCTTTTCATCCCCGTCGAACAGTAGCCGCGACCAGCGACCGCTATGTTCCGTTTTTCTGGCATTAGGCCTACTCATGGCTCTACTTAAACAAACGCTTGACTTCTTGACTTCCTGGGCCCATAACCTGTTCACAGAGTAAACGCAACAACGTATCTGACTTGCAACACACACACAGCTACAGCTGTGCTCACTCAAGGTGATTTTATTAATTAAACAACCAATTACAAATGTACACACCCCCATTACTCATCACGTGCCATTTCATTCAGCTCAATCAACTCAGACATAAATATCAATCAATAAAGAGACAAAAAAAAAAACAAAAAAAAAACATAATACACATTGAGAGCACACGGTTAACAGTATGCTATCGCGACAAAGCACGTACGCGACAAATGAAAACAGAAAAGTGTCAGTACATTATAATCGGTTATGGTCTATTAATGAACCGATACCGAATCGTCCTCGTCTGTATCGCGATGCATCGTAGAAACGATTGATTTCGACCCCCCTATGGGGCGCACCCTACAACGCCATCGCACTGCATCGTCCATTGTATGGCGTGTTTGCACATGTGCTTCAGACACCTGGATTCGTGAGGCGTGGTTTCGTGTCAGCGGCCGACGCAGCGTCTGCTTCTCTTTCTCTCGGAACCGGGTTACATGCGTAACGAAACCCTAGGCGTTCTTGCTCAGCAGATACAGCACTTATATGACCAGCAGCTGAAACGACTAATTGTTTAACAGTAGGAAAAAATATTTCTCATTAGAGAAACAATTATGAAGAAAATGCTGTGTAATTGTCATTTTGCCTGTCATGCTGATGTGTCCTTGAATCACCAATGACTCACAGCACACAACTGTATCTTATCCTGGCAGATGTAATGATTAACTGTAAACATTATCAGTAGGCAGAAGATCACAATGTGAAAAAACACCTGTCTTACAGTATTTTGAAGAATTTAAGTTATAGTTTATGCATATACATTGCCTATATATTTTTCTTCATATCCTAACCCTTGTTTGGGATCAGTCTTGTATCAGCTTTGAATTTAGACAGCATTTAGTGTGATGTTTTCGCTGTACAACATAAACCTAATCTAATCTATAAAGCAAGAATGTACAGATCATTATTAATGTATTTATTTGTGTGTGTGTGTGTTTACTTTAGCAAGTACCTTGTCTTAAGTTCACGTTGTTAACTTGTTGCAACTTTTGTGGGATTAAAAAAATATCCTAAATAAATTAGATTACATTTTTTTTTATATTATTTAAATAAATGTTTTGGTTTTACTTTATTTTGATATTCCCCCTGTAGACATCCTTTTGACTATAAATAATGTTTACATGTCAGCTAACTCTCATTAGAGTATTAGTAGACTGTTAGGGTTAGTAGAATAAGTTGACCTGTAGTTACTTACAGTTAGTAGAAAGTCTGTTGGTGGACCATCATAATAAAGTGTTTGCAATGTTTTAAATCAAACAAATTGATAGTAATTTTTGTTACATAAGACTGGCCATAAGTAGCCATCCTTTGTTTATCTTTCTTTAATGATTTTATAATGGCAGGAAACCCGACCTATAACAACAAAAGCAAGAGAAAAGAAAACGGAAAATAGCTGTTTCCTATCGTGTGTGTGTGTGTGTGTGTGTGTGAGTGTGTGTGAGTGTCCATCCCTCCCCCTCCTCACATGTACATAACTATGGTGCATCTGGACTTTAGACAGGTGAGTAATGAAAACTGAATAGTAATCTCTGGGCTGTTTCTTTTTCAACAAGTGGGGAAAGGTTAAATGTGTAAGCATTTGTTCTGTCACAACGGACAGGACGCTCTGAGACGACACCGCCACTCAGATCATTAAGCCGGTGTGGGTGACCTCTCTCAGAAGACCAGAGTTCAGGTTAGGGAGAACAGCACAGATCAACTCGAGGTTTATGTGACGTTTCCACAAGAATAATAACTTCAGCGCTGAGAGAATCAGTGTGGTGTTTAGTGGAAGAAAAGCCTCGTCTGTGTTCGCTGCTGGTCAGTGTGATGGAAGAAACATGTCAGCGGCTTTAGAGAAATACTGCGGCTCCGTTTTCTGGGTGAGTTTCTTCAGCTTTCTAAGTTCTGAATGACAATACAGTCAGATTCTACAATACAACAGGCTAAAGTCATGGGAAATTCATAAAAAGAGAGACCGAATTATATTATATACAGCTCAGAGTCAAATTATGTTGCTGGGACACATCAGAATATTACTTTGAATAGAATATTTATATTTTAATATACCTTACTTTGTGCGTTCTACACAAAATGCAGCCCTAAATGGTACAAATTAAACGTTTTTAATTTATGATTATTTTGTAAAAGATTATTTTGTTTTCTATGACAACTGACATTGGCTCTGAGAAAGATTATTACTGTTAGCTAAAGCTATTCAAAACATTTCTGTTCATTCATGAAATAAAGCTGAAATTAAATAAAATATAAATATTATTTGAAAAACTTAAAAACTAAACGAAAATTAGAAATGTTGCCTCGGCAATAAACTGAAATAAGCTGAAGTTGAGGCACTCAAATTATTAACTGGAAATAAATAAATAAATACAAATACAAATAAATTAAACCTAAACAGCAATATTATACATTGTATAATACATTGTGCAATACATTGACAAAAGCACATAACAAAATTACTAAACTTTAAACTAGAATGAATGTGAAAATTAAAAATATAAAATAAAAGCTAATTCTTTAGCCTATAAATAAAACGTAAATTAACACTGGTTCTGATCAGTATGTGGATTTGATGCAAGTTATTTCAAGAAAATGTAATATGTCTTAGGCATAATTATTGTAAATTAAAGTTGTTTTAATGAAAGTGATTTTATTTTTATTTTTAAATACAAATTTAATAGACTAATAACTAGAATTACATTTCCATTTATAAATTTAGCAGACTCACAAACAGATTTTGAATTAAAGGGATAGTTCGGCCAAAAATGATATTTAAGCCATGATTTACTCACCCTCAAGCCGTTCGAGATGCATATGTCAATCTTTTTTCAGACGAACACATTTTCAGTTATTTTAGAAAACGTCTTAGATCTTTCAGTGGTTATAATGTGAAGCAATGGGGTCCAGCTGCTTCAAGTCGCAAAATGTGCATGCATCCTTCTCAAAAGTAATCCATCCGGCTCCAGGGGGATAAACGAAGGCCTTCTGAGGGTAATCCGTGCGGTTTTGTCGTAAAAATATACATATTTAAAACTTTATAAACGAAAATAACTGGCTTCCGGTGGCGGTCGACACGCGTTCACGGAGATGGATGCTGGCGTATGACGTAGGACGTAACGCAGGAAGCGTCGTGACGTAGAACGAGCGTGACAGCGCAGCCAGAGAGCAGAGCAAAACAAAACTCTACGTTCGTTCTACGTCACGACACTTCCTGCGCTACGTCCTACGTCATACGCCAGCATCCATCTCTGTGAACGCGCGTCGACCGCCACCGGAAGCCAGTTATTTTAGTTTATAAAGTTTTAAATATGTATATTTTTACGACAAAACCGCACGGATTACCCTCAGGATGCATGCACATTTTGGGTCTTGAATCAGCTGGACCCCATTGCTTCACATTATAACCACTGAAAGATCGAAGACGTTTTCTAAAATAACTGAAAATGTGTTCATCTGAAAAAAGATTGACATATGCATCTCGAACGGCTTGAGGGTGAGTAAATCATGGCTTAAATATCATTTTTGGCCGAACTATCCCTTTAATCATTGAAAGCAGATTAAGCTATATATATATATATTATCACTAGATCCATTATTTGATTCTTTATTTATGTCATGATTCTTTCTTTGTTTTTCTTGTTAACAAGACAGACAGAGACAGTTATGGAGTTGTTAGTATATATATGGTGCCATAGACAAAATTTGACATGCAATGCTTGGTATGTCCAGATGTTTACCCAGTATACTTAATTTTATACCTCATGTTCAAAAGATAAAGGTACATTAGAAAAACGTGGATGACAGACAAAAACTAGACGAATTCACGCCTTATGTCCTAAGCTGCAGTTTATAGGTAAAAGGTAATTTAAGAAAACAGAACAAAAAACATTCTGTTAGATCATGACATTGCATATGACAGTAATAAAAGCCCTTGAGTCACACAGTGTTTTCTGAGTGTAACTACAATAACAGATTTAATCATTGACAGTCTCACAGATCAGCAACATCAGGATGACTTCTGCTCTGAGTTGAACTCCTGCCCGTGTGTCTGATTTCACTGTCATGCCTTTGATTTATACTAGACCTCGCCGGAGCCTCTGCGCTATAGACTGCGCGGTGGTTTTAATGTATACTTCTGCGTCGTTGTCCGCGGTGACGCGCAATTACACATGCAGAGGGAGCGCGTGAAACCCGCTTGCGACCAATCACAGCGCTTGCTACATTTGCAACTTGCGTTGTTATATTTTTGGAGAAGTGCACGTCAGGGTACGCGCGCAACACACAACCTATGGGAGTTCGACGCAGAAGTATAAATTGGGCTTAACGTGTGTGTGTGTGTGTGTGTGTGTGCGTGCCAGAATGCCTCGTACCTGCAGCGCCCGGACCCGGATCTGCCGGTGTGTGTGGAGAGGACGGTCCTGGTCTGGTTCCCCTTGCTCTTCCTCTGGCTCTGCGCTCCCTGGCACTTCACTAGTTTCTGCAAGAAATCTGCCAAAGCTCCGGCCTCACGACTCTACATCTGCAAACAGGTGAAATCTGATATCATTCATTTCACAACAAGATAACACTTTAGTTTACAGTGCCCTTGTTACATGTTACATTTACTTGCCATAGTAATAAATTATGCATAATTACATGCAACTAACCCTCAACCAAACCCTAATCATACCCTAACTATATAGCAAGTACATGTAATATTACTCAGTACTTAAATATTTAATTACACTGTAACAATGACACCTTAAAATAAAGTGTAACCCACAACAACCATCTTTTACACAGGCAAATAAATAGTAGAAACTTCTTACTTTAGTTACATGTTCTCATCGCTGGATTCACTTTCAGAACGATTTTGTTCGAGCTGACAGCCAATCAGGATCCATCCTGCTTTAACGAGCTCGAGCATTTAAAGAGACAGCGCGCTTATAATAAACAGAACGATATTGTGTGCTAATGTAGTTATAGTTATAGTTATCGTTCTTAATGTGAATAGGCCTTTACAGTACGTGTCCACTGGCATGGAAACCTGTTCAATCCTAACATCCTCTCAAGTGCCAGGACATTACTAATAATCCTACTAATGTAAACATACAAAAATACAACAAATGTTACTAAAAAGGACATTATGTTATATGTTTAAGTGCATCTTTACAATCCTTTATCTTACATTCTTATCATAATTAAAACCTAAAATCTTTTATGACCTTTTAAAATAATAGTGAATCAGTTTATATATCAAGCGACAAAAACATTTGACATTCATGGACTATTACTAATTCATAACTTTGAGATTTTTATTTTGTTTGATTTTTTTTTTTTTTTTGGAATATCATTTCTGAGGTTTTGAGCACATTTTTGAGTGCAGATCCTAGTTTTCCCGGTCTAATGTTTTCCCGGTCCCCTGGTTGGCTTGTTTAGGTGTGTGTATGAACGTCACGCTGTTCGTCACATTGTTCACTGAAACTCATTGTTCTTTCGGTCCCTCAGATTGTGTGTGGGCTGCTGTTCCTGACAGCCGTAGCGGAGTTAGCGCTCACTCTGGGAGAGGATTATGGGCCGTCGAGTGAATCCGCCGCGCAGAAACACCCAGCAGTGTTTTACACCAACCCTGTTCTCTTCGCAGTTTCATGGGTTCGTTCATCAGTCCTGCAGGCATCCAAACACACACAGAGCTGAAGACACTGGATGAATGCTCAGATCAGGTGTGTGTGTGTGTGCAGATAGTGGTGATGTTGTGCCAGGAGTCGATGCGGCGCCGGGTGAAGTCTGTGGACTCCGGGAGCCTGTTCCTCTTCTGGATCCTTCAGGTGCTGTGTGCGGTTTTCCAGTTCCAGACGTTACTGAGGGAAGCGCTGGCACAGGTACACACAACACTCACAGATCCCACTTATCTCTACTGTTTTGCAGAAACCAAAATATCATATTACTCATATCTCAATCCCCTAGTTCACACAGACAGCACTGTAGCTTGCTCCTTCAATCCTTATTATATGTAAGTTCTCTAGACATCTAATGTCATGCATCCATTTACTGGATGAAAAAGTAAAAACATTTTTTTTTCTCCTGGCAGTTCGACTTTTTTCTCTGCACTCTGCCTCCTCTAACCAGCACAATATTGTTGGCTTATAATCCACACACACACACACACACACACACACACACACACACACACACACACTTAAAGATAAAATTTCTTCCACAGGTTTTAAGGTGCATAATTGTTATAGGTGCATATCAATAAACTGTAAACCTGAATAAATTGGCAAAACTCAAATAATTTGAGGTTATCAATTACATCAAATTTTTTAAGTTACGAAATTTAACGTTTAAGTAAGCAGAACTTATGAACATGTATGAACAGAATCATATATTTTAATTGCTCTTAACTTGAAATATTTGAGTAAGCTAATTCATACACAACTTAGAATCTGCATGTAATCTCAACTTAAATATTTTTAGTAGTGGAAACTTGACTAGCTTTAACCAGCTAATTCAAAAAATGCTACCTTGCTAATTGGTGCTTTGATAGTGTAATGATTTAGTCCACTGGAGGCAAGTTGAAGTGAGAACCCAAATGCTATTTATTAACAAAACGAGATCAAACATAAAACAAAGGCATGACGAGGCATGAAACTGTAAACTCAAAACAAGAACAAGAACAAGAACAAGAACAAGAACAAGAACAAGAACAAGAACAAGAACATCAACAGGAAACAATCAATCCTCGACAAAGACACAGGGCAAACATGAGGGCTTAAATACACTGACTAATTACAAGACAAGGAACACCTGTGAACAACGATCAGACGATTAACCAATGACAAGACACATGGCAGGATCACATGACAAACAGGGAATCACATGACAAGACAGAAACATGAGGAGAACAAGAAACAAAACCCAAAACGTGACAGATAGCATTAGCATAGCATAGCACTCGATGAATGAGTACAGCAATTTAAAACATTTAACATACACTGTTCTCAAACCAAGCTCATGCTCCACTCGTCACATGACGGAAACCCCTCAAAAACCCAACATAACAGAAACTCTTCTAAACTAGTATAACAAAACATTAAACACATTTTCCCACTCTCCCTTTTAAGTGTCATGGCAAAGCATGCTGGGAAAAAGAAATCCCAGCCCAGTTTCAGTTAAATTTAAGTTGGTCTAAATTAAAAGAAACAAGTTCAGAGAACTCAAAACAATGAAACAATTCAACTTACTTAAAATGGGTCAGTTTTGTGAACTCAAAAAACACCCAGAAAGTTCTAAATAAAAGTTAATTTGATGGAACTAATTTATATAATTTAAGTTGTCCCTACTCAAACCAATTAATTTTGAGCGTTAGGGTTTAGTCCAGTTCCATTACATTAATTGTATTGCATTGCATTATGTTTTAAAACTACAGAGCTTTGATCATAAAACTGAGCATTTAAATATCATCTTACTAAGACATATTATTGGCAGATATTTATATTTATATGCATTTTATGCAAGTATCTGCTGTACTGTTATAAAGATCTTTTCCTCCATATTCTCACTATATCAGGCTATATAAGCCGTAAAAAAACTGATGTATCAAATATGATACTCAACATAAAACACATATGCAAACTTTTCTCAGTTAAGGTTGAATACATGGTTCCATTTTAAAAAAAGAAGAAGATTTTCTGACTATTATTTCATATGTCAGGCGTTACAGGGTTAATAATGGCACAGATACATGTCCTAGTAATTAGGTGTGTCACTACACCAAAAAATTATAAACTAGACACTTTACAAATGTCATAATCCTAAATATCACCACAAAGCAAATCTCTAACTTCATCTTTACCTGCATACATATACTCGCATATTTACTGGGTAGAAAATCTCATTTGGTTTATTGTGTTTGTATTGCCGTCAAATGTAAACTCATAATTCATAATTGTCCAGCTCTCGAACAAACATTATGAATTTCTGTAAAGCCACTTTGAGACTGTGTGTATAATGAAAAAAGCTTTATAATCAAAATGGACTTGACTTGATTTTATGTTTTTTAAACTGACGGTAATATTGACAAATGCTGTAAAACATTGTTGCTCATTATGACACAGTGTGACTAACGGATCAACACATGTCACCAAACTGACCGTTACTGAAACGTTTTCCCTCAGGATGAAGTGTCGGATGTCCCACGGTTTTCCCTGTTCTACATCAGTTATGGACTGCAGATCATCGCTCTGGTTTTATCAGCCATCGCTGACCTTTCACCCGAAGTTAAAAAACTTTCACAAACGGTACAGAAAGCATGCGAGAAATGCCACTTGTGATGTCACTCGTAATAAACGTATATTTTGTAAATTATGTACTTTCTCTAATTCTTCACAGAATGCCGAAGCAAAAGCAACGTTCCTCAGCAGAATCACCTTTAACTGGTTCAACAGGTGGATCTGAGTTTACTGTGTTCCTTATCTGGCTTTTTCTAGTGTTTTACTGATTAGACTGTCTGCCGATGACTTTCTGCAAGCCACTGTTGTGTCTGTATGACACTCAAATTATGTGTATATTATATATATACACACATACAGTCAAACCAAAAATTATTCAGACCCCATATGAAGAGTTCAGATGCAAAAGCCTCTAAGTGCATCTGAAATTATCTTCTAGAATGATCATTTTTATCAAGCTCGTATATTTAAGTTCAGTAATTTCACTTAAATGAAAATGAAAATGAATTGTCATTTAAGTGAAATTACTGAACTTAAATATACAAGCTTGATAAAAATGATCATTCTAAAAGAAAATTTCAGATGCACTTAGAGAGGCTTTTGCATCTGAACTCTTCATATATAATTTGTGATATATTTTCATAGTGAGTGCAGGACACTATAGTTAATTTGTGTAAGTGAGGAGAGCAAGGTGTCTGAATAAACTGTGGTTTGCCTGTATATGTGTGTGTGTGTGTGTGTGTGTTCTGCATAACAGCTGTGTACATGTTTGTCCTCAGCATGGTCATCAAGGGTTATAAGAGGCCTCTGGTTCAGGAGGACATGTGGGATCTGAAGGAGGAAGACTCCACTCACTGCATCTGTCAGCACTTCGAGGACGTTATGACGGAAGAGCTGAGGAAGGCTCGCGGCGTCTTACAGAAGAAGCGAAGCAAGCGACCGGCTCGAGATGAGGGTCAGAACGGCTTGGCCAAAGGAGTCAGTCAGGATGTTCTAGTTATGGTAAGAGAGTCCGTTTCTGGATTAGTGTTCACAGCTTTACTGTTTATTATTAGTGTTGGTTTGCATTTCACAGACTGAACAAAACGTACAACTTTAGACCAACTTAAAAAAAAAATACTCTAATTTATTACAGCCAAATTTATTAGTTTTTCTCAGTTTATGGTTTGGGTTCAAACCTTTAATTCTGATGAAATATCTACAAATATAAACAAAAGCAACTACAATAATATCATTTTCAATTAGGAGAAAATATTTAATTTAATTAATATAAATAAGACCTTAATGTTTGTTGCGATGTCTTTTTATAATATGCGTCATATTTTCTGTTAAGTACTAACAACGAAAGGAATATGAAGAAAACTCACAATAATTTCAGCAGAAAGTAAAACTGTGAAGAGAAAATACTATTTAATCGAAATTGTGTCTTTCATTTTCTTTCTTTCTGTCATGGTAATTCATAGTTTGATTGACTAGTGTTTTGTGATTACCTGTTTTGTATTGAGTTGATTATCGAGCTTAAAGGGATAGTTCACCCAAAAATGAAAATTAGTCCATGATTTACTCATCCTGAAGTCATCCTAGGTGTATATGATATTCTTCTTTCAGACGAATATAATCGGAGTTATATTAAAAAATGTCCTGGCTCTTCCAAGCTTTATAATGGGAGTGAATGGCCGTTTCTGTTTTGAAGTCCATAAAAGTGCAGAAGGCCTTTATTGAGCCGTGTGGAGCACTTTTATGATGGACAGATGCACTTTTATGATGGACAGATGCACTTTTATGATGGACAGATGCACTTTTATGATGGACAGATGCACTTTTATGATGATAGATGCACTTTTATGATGGACAGATGCACTTTTATGATGATAGATGCACTTTTATGATGATAGATGCACTTTTATGATGGATAGATGCACTTTTATGATGATAGATGCACTTTTATGATGGACAGATGCACTTTTATGATGGACAGATGCACTTTTATGATGATAGATGCACTTTTATGATGATAGATGCACTTTTATGATGACAGCTGCACTTTTATGATGGACAGATGCACTTTTATGATGATAGATGCACTTTTATGATGGATAGATGCACTTTTATGATGACAGCTGCACTTTTATGATGGACAGATGCACTTTTATGATGATAGATGCACTTTTATGATGATAGATGCACTTTTATGATGGATAGATGCACTTTTATGATGGACAGATGCACTTTTATGATGATAGATGCACTTTTATGATGGATAGATGCACTTTTATGATGACAGCTGCACTTTTATGATGGACAGATGCACTTTTATGATGATAGATGCACTTTTATGATGGACAGATGCACTTTTATGATGACAGATGCACTTTTATGATGGACAGATGCACTTTTATGATGACAGATGCACTTTTATGATGGACAGATGCACTTTTTATGATGGACAGATGCACTTTTATGATGGACAGATGCACTTTTATGATGATAGATGCACTTTTATGATGGATAGATGCACTTTTATGATGACAGCTGCACTTTTATGATGGACAGATGCACTTTTATGATGATAGATGCACTTTTATGATGATAGATGCACTTTTATGATGGATAGATGCACTTTTATGATGATAGATGCACTTTTATGATGGACAGATGCACTTTTATGATGATAGATGCACTTTTATGATGATAGATGCACTTTTATGATGACAGCTGCCCTTTTATGATGGATAGATGCACTTTTATGATGGATAGATGCACTTTTATGATGGACAGATGCACTTTTATGATGATAGATGCACTTTTATGATGGATAGATGCACTTTCATGATGGACAGATGCACTTTTATGATGATAGATGCACTTTTATGATGGATAGATGCACTTTTATGATGATAGATGCACTTTTATGATGGACAGATGCACTTTTATGATGATAGATGCACTTTTATGATGGACAGATGCACTTTTATGATGATAGATGCACTTTTATGATGGACAGATGCACTTTTATGATGGATAGATGCACTTTTATGATGATAGATGCACTTTTATGATGGACAGATGCACTTTTATGATGGATAGATGCACTTTTATGATGGACAGATGCACTTTTATGATGGACAGATGCACTTTTATGATGATAGATGCACTTTTATGATGATAGATGCACTTTTATGATGACAGCTGCACTTTTATGATGGACAGATGCACTTTTATGATGATAGATGCACTTTTATGATGATAGATGCACTTTTATGATGACAGCTGCACTTTTATGATGGACAGCTGCACTTTTATGATGATAGATGCACTTTTATGATGATAGATGCACTTTTATGATGGACAGATGCACTTTTATGATGATAGATGCACTTTTATGATGGACAGATGCACTTTTATGATGGATAGATGCACTTTTATGATGATAGATGCACTTTTATGATGGACAGATGCACTTTTATGATGGATAGATGCACTTTTATGATGGATAGATGCACTTTTATGATGGACAGATGCACTTTTATGATGATAGATGCACTTTTATGATGGATAGATGCACTTTCATGATGGACAGATGCACTTTTATGATGATAGATGCACTTTTATGATGATAGATGCACTTTTATGATGGATAGATGCACTTTTATGATGGATAGATGCACTTTCATGATGGACAGATGCACTTTTATGATGGATAGATGCACTTTTATGATGATAGATGCACTTTTATGATGGATAGATGCACTTTTATGATGGACAGATGCACTTTCATGATGATAGATGCACTTTTATGATGGACAAATGCACTTTTATGATGATAGACGCACTTTTATCATGGATAGATGCACTTTTATGATGGACAGATGCGCTTTTATGATGGACAGATGCACTTTTATGATGGACAGATGCACTTTAATGATGGATAGATGCACTTTTATGATGATAGATGCACTTTTATGATGGACAGATGCACTTTAATGATGGACAGATGCACTTTTATGATGATAGATGCACTTTTATGATGGACAAATGCACTTTTATGATGATAGACGCACTTTTATCATGGATAGATGCACTTTTATGATGGACAGATGCGCTTTTATGATGGACAGATGCACTTTTATGATGGACAGATGCACTTTAATGATGGATAGATGCACTTTTATGATGGACAGATGCACTTTTATGATGGACTAACTGACACACTCACAATATTTCTTATTAGGAGGAGATGGGGAAAAAGAAAGACAAAAAGAAAGCGAAGAAGGATTCTGAATCCGACTATCCTCAGTCCTGGCTGATTCCCACCATCGTGAAATCCTTCAAAGGTGTTCTTCTAGAGTCCGCCTTCTTCAAACTCATACAAGATCTGCTGGCGTTTGCTAGTCCACAACTTCTCAAGTAAGTGGTCTGAATTTCTGAATCTTTTCTTGTGCCACATGACTTTAGATTGGACTTTATGGTCTGCAAACATGAAACGTTATCTCAAAGTTATGAACAAACGTTCTTCCTGTAACATTAATAAAACATTTGTTCAAAGTTGTCTGGCCTTTAATAATGTTCTCAAAACATTTGCACAAAACATTATTTATACATCGATCATGGAACGTTTTTTCTTTCTAAAAAGTTTAGTTGGATGTTCGTCTAACGTTTTTTTAAATGTAACTGCTTGTTTCAAAATGTTCAGAGAACATTCAAAAGTAACATTTGCATAATGTTTGAAGAATGATTCAATGAAATGTTCCTTAACGTTCACATAACCAAGACAAACATTTAAAAAACTGGACATCTTTGATGATCAGAGAACAAAGCTTTTATAACTTAATGGGACTGTTAGCGTGTTTTTGTTCGCTGGGCAGATTTTATCAGTTATTATTAGTTCTTTCTGAATCTGGTGGAGCAATATGATGTGTTTTGTCACAGGTTAATGATAGCCTTCGTTCAGGACAAATCGAGTCACGCGTGGACCGGATACCTGTACGCAGTGCTGCTTCTGCTGGTGGCGTTTATACAGTCCGTTATTCTGCAACAGTATTTCCAGCGTTGCTTTGTCCTGGGCATGAAAGTACGCACAGCCATCATGGCTGCCGTTTATAAGAAGGTACGCTGTTAGATCTCTGTTTTGCACCAATCTATAATCTTCTTTGCAATATTCTGCATTTGTGGTTTTAGATGTCTGCTGTCATTTTAAAGTGCCCCTATTATGCTTTTTCTGATATTCCCTTTCATGTAGTGTGTAATAACTGAAACGAGTCGTGAGTGATTCAGTCTCACTTCCTGATGAACCTGCGTAGGTTTGTGACTTATTTGCATAATGCCAGCCTCTGGTCTTGATTGGCTGATCAGCGTCTCTTAGCCCCGCCCTCAAACACTGTAGTTTATCTGAGAGTTTGGTTCGTGTTGTTCATGTCGAGAAGACGCTGTTTTCTGCTGACAAAGCAAATCCACTTTGATGAGATTGATACGGTAAAACCCTCGCCATCGTTACTGTTCGTATCACTGTATATCAAGATCTGAGATTCAGATATGATAATGAGCGTTTGCTTTCTGACCAATCAGAGCAGAGCAGCTCTCAGAGAGGCGGGGCTTAGAGAGACTGAATCTTCAATGGAAGCGTTTCAGACACTGAGAGAAAAGAGCTGATGCTGCAGTGGAGATTATGATTTAAATAAAGTGTTTTTGACCTTACATTAATGTAAACTTGTTGCAGGAGACTCCGAAACAACATTAGAATAGCATACGAGGGGCATTTTAGCAGTCTAATCATTTAATTGCATCATAACCAGTGGATGATTTTGTGATTCCTTTCAGGCATTAGTTGTGTCTAACGACTCCAGGAAAGAGTCGACCGCTGGAGAGATCGTGAACCTGATGTCAGCGGATGCTCAAAGGTTCAACGACGTCACCAACTTCATTCATTTGCTGTGGTCGTGTCCGCTGCAGATCGCTCTGTCCATAGCGTTCCTCTGGATCGAGCTGGGCCCGTCGGTGTTAGCCGGCCTGTTGGTGATGGTGCTGATGGTTCCCATTAACGGCTGGCTGGCCACCAAATCCAGGGCCTTCCAGGTGATCACGCTTCAGAAACCATTACTCTTATGCTGTGAAAGACAAACACTTTAAATGAAGCCCATGCTTATAATGAATTAGAGCTCCATTTAGTAAGTATTACTATATTATAAATATATTCATAAAGACTCAATAAGACCTATACTGCATTATAAGAACAGTTATAGTTACATTTATATTATTTTTATCATGCATTTGCTTTTCCAATGCACATAATCCATTATACACTGATTTATAAGTATTAATTAGTCAGTCGTACGGTTCCATGAATGTATTTGTAAAGATGCAGCCTGCGTTGCTGTAATGTTATTATATTATAGTTACAGTGACATTTGTAGAAAGTGTTACTGAAAACACAATAGAAATTTAATTGCATTATTATCCACTAACGGCAACATGCTTCTTTTCAGGTGGAAAACATGAAATTTAAAGACTCGCGCATGAAGATTGTGAATGACATATTGAATGGAATCAAGGTAAGTGGTTTCCTACACTCCTCTATTATACAGGACAAATGAAAATATGTTTTTGTGACGTGTATTTTCTCATTTCTTTGTCATCTGTGTGGTAGATCCTCAAGTATTACGCCTGGGAATCCTCTTTCGAGTCTCAGGTTCAGGGTATTCGAGAGAAGGAGCTGAAGGTGATGAGGAAGTTCGCCTACCTCTCGTCTGTCTCCACCTTCATATTCGCATGTGCTCCAGCTATTGTGAGTATAATAATGTCTTATACACAGTATGATTTTCTATTGCAAGGCACCCCTCTGTCGCTAACACTTTATTATACTGTTTCTTTATTAATGAACATCTACACAGGAACAAATGAGTAACGCATTATAAACACTCTAGTAACTACTATTAACTAACGAGAAACTCTGATTAATGAATTAGTAAGTAATAGCGCTCAGTTGAATGTGGTAGTTTGCTAATTATCTATTAGCTAATCAATAACTACTATTTTTCATACCTCACTGAAAACTATAAGAACTACTATATACAGGTTCATAATTAATATAAATAATGCATAATGTATAATATAAATGAATGGGAACCCATTAGTAACAAATCAAGTGTTTCTACATCTTTCTAAAGGAACTACTAATAATTTGGATCAGTGTCTAAAGTGAAGGTCATAAACACACGAGTAATGACTGAAGTGAAGGTCATAAACACACTAGTAATGACTGAAGTGTCACCAAATCCATCGGAAGGAATTACTATTCAAAACCTCAAAAGCTTACAATGACTTCAGTCAATATGAGGGAGTTATCATGATCTTCACTTTAGATACTGATCCAAATAATGAGTCGTTCCTTTAGAAGGATGTAGTGACACTCGAGTCATTACTAGTGGGTTACTGTCACCTTTTATTGTAAATTATGTGTTATTCATGTTAATTATGAACCTGTATATAGTGGTTCTCTGGGAGGTATGAAAAAAATCACTATTAGCTAATAATGAACGACCTCATTCGACTGAGCGCTATTACTTACTAATTCATTAATCAGAGTTTCTTGTTAGTTAGTGCTCAAAAGGAATAGTCAAGGATTCAATAGCAAGTGAATACTGGTGTTATTTAACACAAAAGTATAGCGGTCGTGCAGGTTCAGATGGCAGACAGATAGCAGAATAACAGGCTCGGCAACGCAGGACTCAGTTAGTTACTAGAGTGTTAATAATGTGTTACTCATTCGTTCCTGTGTAGTTATTCATTAATGAAGGAACAGTATTATTAAGTGTTACCCAAGTTGTTCACAACATTATTGTTATTTTACTTAATTTTCCTGAACATATGTACAAATGTCTTAACATAAATAGCTTTCAGTGGTGTTTGAGATGAGGGATCCTCAAAGTCCGGCTCAGGCAACAGTGAATTCACAGCAAAGTTTAAATCTATTGAGATCCTGAATGAATGAATGTCAGAAAGCCAGCAGCCCATGATAGACACTGAAGTCATGTGTGGTCATCCTCAGGTTTCTCTCGCGACCTTCGCTGTGTTTGTGTCTGTCAGTCCTGATAACATCTTGGATGCAGAGAAAGCTTTTACCTCGATCTCACTCTTCAACATTCTGCGCTTCCCACTCGCCATGCTCCCACAGCTGATCTCTAGCATGGTTCAGGTACGGCAATCAATGCATTATTACTCTGTAAAAAGTGATCAGTTGACTTAACTTTTAGTAAAACATTATTATTAATTTTTTAACTACTAAAAATGTAGTAAACATGTTACCTTAAAATTATATAGTAAAATTATTATAGTAAATAACTTCATGCTTAATTGAAAAAAATTAAGTAATGTGGAATTGTCAAGTTCACATAACTTAATTTTTTCAATTAAGCATTAAATTTATCTACTTAATAATTTTAAGGCAACGTGTTTATTACATTTTTTAAAGTTTTTTTTTAAAGTGAACTAAGCACTTTTTACAGTGTGTACTTTAAAAAAAGTTGCTGCCTTAAATTTTTAAGTACAATCACCTTTAATGTTTAAGTAATTTCAACTTAAAATACATTAAACTGACTTAAAAAAATTGTTGAATCTTGTATAACTTGTATAAGTAGAAAATTGCTTAACTTATTTTGATGAGTTAAAGCAATGTAAAAACATATGTTGTCATTACTTATTGATCATATAATTTTTACAGTGTATATATTTATATTGTTTTCTATACGGAAGCATCGGTAACACTTTACAATAAGGTTCATTAGTTAACATTAGTTAAATACATTAGTTTGCATGAACTGCACTGAACTGCACTTATACAGCATTTATTAATATTTGTTAATGTTAATTTCAACATTTACTAATACTTGATTAAAATCTTGTTAACATTAGTTAATGCACTGTGAACTAACATGAACAAACAACGAACAGCTTTATTTTTATTAACTAACATTAGCAAAGATGTTAATATCAAATGTATTGCTCAATGTTAGTTCATGTTAGTTAATACATTAACTAATGAACATTAACTAATGTTAACTAATGAACCTTATTGTAAAGTGTTACCGAAGCATTTTATTGCTACCTTTCAATAAGCTTTGTTTGCGGTTATAAAAGTATTTTTGACCTTGTTCAAAATCTAACAATACTTTCTCCACTGTTCAGACCACTGTATCTAAGAAAAGACTCGAGAAGTTTCTGAGTGGCAGTGATCTGGACACGTCGGCGATAAAGCATGATGACAGCAACAGTGAGTCAGGAACTCTTTTCTGCATTCAGCTGATTCCTGATCGTTGTGTTCTTCAATAGTTCAAGTCCAAGCTTCCAGCCAACATATTAGGTTCTAAGAACGTTTTGATAACGTTCACTTGGTTTTGAAAATGTTATTTCTGAATTATCTCTATATGTTCAAAAAACAAAAATGTTTTAAAAATGTTTTTTCTTAATTATGCAAAAGTTAAAGTCCCCCTGTAGTCAATAATTTCATGCCTTAAAACTCATCTTTAATCACCAAAATGACATATAAAAGTTTTTTTACTTGAAAAAATGTCTTCATGCCTTAAAATAGCTTGAATGTAACTCGACACCCTTGCCTCATTTAGTATGCGTGGTACTATGAATATGTAAATGAGCCCCGCCTCCACTCACTCCCTCAGCTCAGAGATCCACTGGTTGACGATCACACGTTGATCTGATTGGTTACAAGGTAGTTTGTGACGTCAGAAACACCAGCGATTTCAAAGCGTGTTTTTGAGTGTCTTTGGTTCACTGCAGTTTTAAGGAGGAAATACTCAGCAATGGAGTCGACTTATGAATTTACACATGGTTTGTCTTAAAGCACATTAAAAACACCACATAAACTACATTAAAAGCTGGATTTTCACCACAGGGGGACTTTAAATGGAACATTGCATTGTATCATTCTTCAAATGTTATGGGAACGCTACTTTTAAATGTTCTCTGAACATTCTAAAACGAGTAGTAACATTTAAAAAAACTTTGAACAAACATCCCAGGTTCTCAGAATTTTGTCTGACATTCTCTCAAAGTTATGAACAAACGTTCTTCCAGTAACGTTAATAGAACATTCTCTCAAAGTTATCTGGTTTTTAATAATGTTTTAAAAACATTAGCACAAAAACATTATTCATACATCGTTAATGGAACGTTTATGGAAGTTCGTCTAACATGTTTTTAATGCTGCAATTTAAAAAGACATTATGAAGTTTAAAAAGTAAACATTAAAAAGTAACGTTTCCATGATGTTTGAAGATTGTTTCCTTAATATTTGTATAACCAAGAAAAAACATTTTTGAAACATTTTTTTTAAACTGTACATTTTGAAAGTTAGTGAACATTCAGAAATATTTTTTTCATAACTTAAAGGGTTAGTTCACCCAAAAATGAAAATGATGTCATTAATGACTCACCCTCATGTCACTCCAAACCCGTAAGACCTCCGTTTCTCTTCTGAAGACATCTTAAGATATTTTACATTTATTCCGAGAGCTTTCTGTCCCTCCAATGTAAGTCAATGGATTATGGACGTGTCACTGTTCACGTCCATAAAGGTAATAAAGACATCATCAAAGTAGTCCATGTGACATCAGTGGGTTATTTAGAATGTTTTGAAGCATCGAAACTACATTTTGGTCCAAAATTAACAAAAACTACGACTTTATTCAACATTGTATTCTCTTCCGGTCTGTTTTCCATCCGCGTTCACGAGGCCACATTGACGCTGCTGACGTAAGACGCTGCTGACGTGTTATCTGGTGCGTCAATGTGGACTCGTTTCGATGCTTCAAAACATTCTAAATAACCCACTGATGTCACATGGACTACTTTGATGATGTCTTTATTACCTTTATGGACGTGAACAGTGACACGTCCATAATCCATTGACTTACAATGGAGGGACAGAAAGCTCTCGGAATAAATCTAAAATATCTTAAGATGTCTTCAGAAGAGAAACGGAGGTCTTACGGGTGTGGAGTGACATGAGGGTGAGTCATTAATGACATCATTTTCATTTTTGGGTGAACTAACCCTTTAATGAGAACGTTATCAGAACATTAGAAAATATTTTTGTTGTCTGTGATTCAACTAATACATTTCAGAAAAAATGCTCCCTGACTGATGTATAGATAATGTTTTTGTCATTAATAGAAGCTGCGGTGAACATGACTGACGGCACGTTTGCCTGGGAAAGAGAAACAGAACCAGTGCTGAAACAGTGAGTTTTGCCCTTTCACTCACTATATCTTTACACTATTACAGTATAAAACAGATGCTACAATGATGATTTAGGATTACTCTGGTGTGTGTGTGCGTGTGTGTTTGTGTTTTCATGAGTGTGTGTGTGTGTGTGTTATTGTTCTGCTCAGTTTAATTCTCATATAATGGTGTCAATGCAGGCAGATCAATAATATTGTTGAATATTAAATTAAATATCCAGACTAAGCAAGCCAAAAGCAAATGGGGACAAAGGCGGAAAAAGCCGACAGTGGCAAGGAACCAAAACTCCATCAAAAAAATGGAGTGTATGATTATGATTCCGGCAGCATTATAGGTCAGAAGTTTGGAAGAAGATTGGATTGGAACAATCAGAATATTATCCTGTTCCATCTGTTTGAAGATCGGAGTCACGCCGGTATGGAGAAGAGTTTGTTGAGGATCAGTGCCGATGGCTGTCATGTCGATGAGGCCTTCACAGGGGAGAGTCTAGTTAACACAATCTCTGCTGACACTTCAGGGATGCGTTGTGGTCGTGTCCAGGCGCAGGTCCTCCATCTGGTCTGGATACGGCCCGGATCCGGCTGACTACCGTAAACCTCGGAATAAACAGAAAGACTAACATTAGCGTAGATGCCATTCTTCTTATGATGTAATGGGTACATCGGGTGTTATGGGAAGTGTTCCTGGTTCGGGCTGACCTAATCTATGCAGCCTAATAATCATTTAACTGATTTGAATAATAGAAATGTATAATGTGTTATGTGTATGCCAGGTCAAAGAGATGTGTTTTTAGTCTAGATTTGAACTGACAGAGTGTGTCTGCTTCCCGGACAATGTTAGGAAGACTGTTCCAGAGTTTTGGTGCTAAATAGGAGAAGGATCTACCGTCAGCAGTCGATTTTGATATTCTTGGTATTATCAACTGGCCAGGATTTTGAGATCGCAATAGACGTGAAGGACTATAATGCGTTAAGAGCTCGCTCAAGCACTGCGGAGCTAAACCATTTAGTGCTTTGTAAGTAATCAGCAATATTTAAAATTTATGCGATGTTTAATAGGGAGCCAATGCAGTGTTGACAGAACTGGGCTAATATGGTCATACTTCCTGGTTCTGGTAAGAACTCGAGCTGCTGCGTTTCGGACCAGCTGTAGTTTGTTTATTAAGCGTGCAGGGCAACCACCCAGTAGAGCATTACAATAATCTAGCCTTGAGGTCATGAACGCATGAACTAATTGTTCCGCATTTGTCAGTGAGAGCATATGGCGTAATTTAGATATATTTTTAAGATGGAAAAATGTAGTTTTACAGATACTAGACACGTGACTTTCAAACAATAGATTTGGTATCAAAGAGCACACCCAGGTTCCTGACCGACGACGAAGACTTAACAGAGCAGCCATCAAGTGTTAGACAGTATTCTAGATTATTACTTGAGGACGTTTTTTGTCCAATAATTAGAATCTCTGTTTTTTCAGAATTAAGTAGTAGGAAATTACTAGTCATCCCTTTTTTTATATCAGCTATACATTCCGTTAATTTTGTGAATTGGTGAGTTTCGTCAGGGCGTGAAGAAATATAGAGCTGAGTATCATCAGCATAACAGTGAAAACTAATGCCATGCTTCCTAATGATATCTCCTAAGGGTAGCATGTACAGCAATGGTCATAGTACTGAGCCTTGTGGTACGCCATACTTGTCAAATACAGACGAGGTTCATGTTTATAACAGTAATCTTGGGGGGTGGACTCATTTAAAGTAATGTAATCGTCTGGTTTTAGCCAGGTTTCTGTCAAACACAGCACATCTAGGTTATAATCTGTAATCATATCATTAACAATAAGTGCTTTTGAAGTAAGCGATTGAATATTCAGCAACCCGAGCTTTACCATTTGCTCATCTGTATTATATCTATTTTTTATTTGTTGAACATCAATTAAAATTTTACCCTTAAATGGGTCTGGCAGTTTTTTGTATGTCCTAATTCGGGGAACAGACACAGTCTCTATATGTTAATATCTAGGTGAAAGAGTCTCTATGTGATGGGATTTATCTGACCTCAGTGATGCGAGGCCGCTAGCAGACGGTCGGTTTAGCCAGTCTGTCTGCTTCCTGACCTGAGCCCCAGATTGTCATGTTTGAGCTCTAAGACTATGTGCCATATTACTAGAGAGAAGAGCAGCACCATCCCAGGAGGGATGAATACCATCTCTTTTCAACAGGCCAGGTCTGCCCCAAAAACTTTTCCAATTGTCTATGAACCCTAAATTATTTTGCGGACACCACTTAGACAGCCAGCCATTGAGTGAGGACAGTCTACTAACTATCTCATCACTCCTGCAAACAGGAAGGGGGCCAGAGCAAATTACTGTGCTTGATGTCGTACTTGCGAGTTCACACACCTCTTTAATATTAATTTTAGTGATCTCCGACTGGCGAAGTCGAACATCATTAGTGCCGACGTGAATAATAATCTTAGAGAATTTACGATTAGCATTAGCCAGCACTTTTAAAAAGCATTGTGTGTGTGTGTGAGAGTGTGAGTGTGTTTCCGTGTTTGTTTGTTTGTGTGTGTGTGTGTATTTGCATGTGTGTGTGTTCTATCTAGCTGTTTTCACTCTGGATCTTAATCGATGTGTGTGTTGTTCAGTGTGTCTCTGGACATTGCCCCGGGTCGTCTGGTGGCAGTGGTGGGAGCTGTGGGATCGGGGAAGACTTCACTGATATCGGCTCTGCTGGGAGAACTGCACTGCCTCAAGGGACACATTAATATAAACGTAATCAAACGCATCTTATTATGAAAGATTACTGTAACTCTTCTCTGCCGGCTCTACGTTAGTGGTGTGTGTTTCTCTGCCGGCTTGACATTAGTTTTGTGTGTGTGTGTGTCTCAGGGGTCGGTGGCGTATGTCCCTCAGCAGGCCTGGATCCAGAACGCCTCACTGAAGGATAATGTCCTCTTCGGCTCTGAGTTGGATGAAGAACGGTACCGGTCCGCGGTGGAGGCCTGTGCTCTCGGGCCCGACCTGGACCTGCTGCCCGGGAGAGATCAGACTGAGATCGGAGAGAAGGTGAAGAGCACTGCTTCCCAACCGTTAGTTCTTGAGTCTTTACATATCAGAAAACTGAGACTGGCGAACATTTAGGGCCCTATCATACACCCGGTGCAATGCAGCGCCAGGCGCAAGTGTGTTTTGCTAGTTTCACTTTCAGCCCGACGCAGTTTTCATTTCATTTCATTTCTAAAGCCCAAAACACACCCATTACTCATTAAGAGAATAGGAACAACCCTCTTAGACCATGCACAGCGCGCCGACCATTTTTCCTGTCGTTAGCAAAAGTGGATTCGGACCGACCTAAGTGCACTTGTGCCGTGAGCTTTAGACCATGAGCTTAGATCCTTAAAATAGGGCCCACAGTCACAGTTGACATATTCAGTGGTGTATGTAGGCATGATTATAAGGTTATAAAAATAAAACCGGCAGGGAATGTTCTGTGTAAGTTCGCTTTAGGTTGTCACATAACCTCCCTGCAACATTCTGGGAAGGTTAGCTTTTTTTACAATAAGAACAAAGAGAGACCGTTTCCCAGAATGTTATTATTTGGTTCCCCAAAAAATAACCAAACGGGAACCATATGGGAACACTGGGAGAAAGTAGTAAAGTACAGCTATTATGATGAATGCCATTATTTCAGAATCAGAATCAGAATCAGAATCAGAATGAGCTTTATTCGCCAAGTGTGCACAAACACACAAGGAATTTTTTGTGGTTTTTACAGGAGCTCTTGGTACATACATACATATATGACATTAGAACAGGCATTTAAATGAGAACATAAATAAATAGAATAAACAATAATAATAGTTATAGTATACATCTGAAACAGTTATGTACAGATTTGTGCATTGTGTGTACAGCTCTATAAATAAAATTTGTATATGTATTTACACAAAAAAAACCTCTTGCTTCTCTCTCAAGTACTGAATGAATTATACAGCAGGTGTTAATTGCTGTTTTAGCTGTTTAAGCTGGAGATAGCATGGGGGAAAAAACTGTTTTTGTGCCTAGATGTTCTAGTGCGCAGAGATCTGTAACGTCTGCCTGACGGCAGAAGTGCAAACAGGTTTTGGCCGGGGTGGGAGGGGTCTGTGATGATGTTCCCTGCCCGTTTCTTCACTCTGGCATTGTACAAGTCCTGAAGGTTGGGGAGGTGTACACCAATGATCCTTTCAGCTGTCCTAACAGTCCGTTGTAGTCTTCTTATATCTGATTTGCTGGCTGACCCAAACCAGACAGTTATAGAAGTGCACAGAACCGACTCAATAACAGCTGAGTAAAACTGAGTCATCTGCGCTTGTGGTAGGTTGAACTTTTTCAGTTGACGAAGGAAGTACAACCTCTGTTGGGCCTTTTTGACAATGGAGTCAATGTGATTGTCCCACTTCAGGTCCTGAGAGATGGTAGTGCCCAGGAACCTGAATGACTCCACTGCTGTCACAGTGCTGTCCATGATGGTGAGAGGGGGGAGTGCAGGGGGGTTTCTCCTAAAGTCCACTATCATCTCCACAGTTTTGAGCGTGTTCAGCTCCAGGTTGTTATGACTGCACCAGACAGCCAGCTGTTCAACCTCTTGTCTGTAAGCAGACTCGTCACCGTCCTGGATGAGGCCAATGACTGTGGTGTCGTCTGCAAACTTCAGGAGCTTGACGGAGGAGTCTTTGGAGGTACAGTCATTTGTGTAGAGGGAGAAAAGCAGTGGGGAGAGAACGCACCCTTGGGGGGCACCAGTGCTGATGGTAAGGGTCCGAGATGTGACTTTTCCCAGCCTCACTAGCTGCTGCCGGCCTGTCAGGAAGCTGATGATCCACTGACAGATGGAGGAGGGCACAGAGAGCTGGGTTAGTTTATTCAGGAGGGTATCCGGGACGATGGTGTTGAAAGCGGAGCTGAAGTCCACAAACAGGATCCTTGCATAAGTCCCTGGTTTGTCCAGATGTTGGAGGATGTAGTGCAGTCCCATGTTGACTGCATCATCCACAGACCTGTTTGCTCGATAAGCAAACTGCAGGGGGTCCAGCAAGGGTCCAGTGAGGTCCTTCAGGTAGGCCAGCACCAGTCTCTCAAATGACTTCATGACCACAGATGTCAAAGCAACAGGTCTGTAATCGTTAAGTCCAGAGATTTTAGGTTTCTTGGGTACCGGGATGATGGTGGAGTGTTTGAAGCAGGAGGGGACTTCACACAGCTCCAGTGATCTGTTGAAAATCAGTGTGAAGATGGATGACAGCTGGACAGCGCAGGCTTTGAGACAGGCTGGTGAGACACCGTCTGGGCCTTTGGCTTTCCTTATCTTCTGTTTCCTGAAGACTCTGCATACATCCTCCTCACTGATCTGAGGTGCAGGCTGAGAAGCAGTATGGGGGAGGGAGGGGGGTGTTGATGGTTGTGTGTAGAGACGGTCAGAGCGGGTGTGGGGTGTGAGAGTAGGCTTTTCAAATCTACTGTAAAATACATTGAGATCGTCGGCCAGTCGTTGATTCTCAACAGTGTTGGGGGATGGTGTTTTGTAGCTGGTGATGGCTTTCAGGCCTTTCCACACTGATGCAGGGTCGTTAGCTGAAAACTGGCTTTTCAGCTTTTCAGAGAAGCTCCTCTTAGCTTCTCTGATCTCCTTTGTCAGTGTGTATTTGGCCTGTTTGTACAAGGCTCTGTCCCCACTCCTGTAGGCATCCTCTTTGGCCTGACGAAGATGTTTTAGTTTTGCAGTGAACCATGGCTTATCGTTGTTATATGTTAAAAAAGTCCTAGTGGGGACACACATGTCCTCACAGAAGCTGATGTAAGATGTCACAGTGTCAGTGAGCTCATCCAGATCAGTGGCTGCAGCCTCAAAAACACTCCAATCAGTGCAGTCAAAACAACCTTGTAAGACCTGCTCTGTTTCGCTGGTCCATCTCTTTACAGTTCTTACAACTGCCTTAGCAGATTTAAGTTTCTGCTTGTAGGCTGGGAGAAGATGAACCAAACAATGATCAGAGAGTCCCAAAGCTGCTCTGGGGACAGAGTGGTATGCGTCCTTTAAAGCAGTGTAGCAATGGTCCAGTATGTTAGTGTCCCTGGTGGGGCAGGTGATGTGCTGTCTGAATTTAGGCAGTTCACGGGTGAGATTAGCTTTATTAAAATCGCCGAGAATGATAGTGAAAGAGTCCGGGTAACTTTGCTCTGTTTGTGTGATCTGATCAGCCAGCTGTTGCAATGCCGCGCTCACACACGCGTCAGGGGGGATGTACACACTCGCCAGAATAAATGAGGAAAACTCCCGCGGCGAATAAAAAGGCTTACAATTAATGAAGAGAGCTTCCAAATTAGGGCAGCACATCTTCGTCAACACTGTCACATCTGAACACCAGCCTTCGTTGATATAAAAACATAATCCACCGCCTCTCGTTTTCCCAGTTAACTCGGCGACGCGATCCGCTCTGAACAGCTGGAAGCCCGTTAGATTTAGCGCACTGTCCGGTATGGAACCGTTCAGCCATGTTTCTGTGAAGCAAAGAGCAGCCGAGTTTGAAAAGTCCTTGTTTGTGCGGGTGAGAAGTAGTAGTTCGTCTGTTTTATTTGCTAGAGAACGGAGATTTGCCAAGTGAATGCTCGGCAGCGGAGTCCTGAATCCGCGCTGTCGAAACTTCACGAGCGCGCCCGCGCGTTTCCCTCGTTTGCGTCTTTTGAAGCGCTTGTACAGGATCGCAGCTCCGCCAACTAGGATGTCTAATAAAATGTCGGAATGCTCAAAAGTCGGCAAAATGTCGTTTGGTGTGTTGTTCCTGATGTCTAGGAGTTCGTTCCTAGTTAAACTGACGGGGAAAAGGTTACATAAAACAGGACAAACAAACAAAAACAGTAAAAGTACTGAGGAGCTCAAAACCGAAGCAGCCATCCGTGGCGCCATTTTACAATTATCAGTTCAATGCAAATATATTTATCATTATAAATATGCAAATATAATTATCATTATATTTGCATTGAACTTTATATTACACTGTAGATTGACATAAAAGTCTGCTTTTAAATATTTACCCGGAGCTTGATTTAGACCCTGCGGTGGAAACACACCAAGTACCAGCCCAAAGTCCTTAGTTCCTGCGGTGGAAACGCGGCTATAGACATATAAACAACATTAAGAGCTGGATTTTCACCACAGGGGGACTTTATATACAGTTACCAATAACGCCACTCCAATACTTTACACCACTGGATGTTGGTCCTGACAATGCAACTGCAATAGTGCATATTCACTGTATTTCCATGGCTTATTCTCTCGCCTAGGAAGAGTTCACACATGTGCGGAACGGGAACGGGAACGGGGTTGGGAAACACTGACTTTGAATGTTTCATGTTTGATCTGCTGTGCCGCAGGGCATCAATCTGAGCGGCGGACAGAAACAGCGGGTGAGTTTGGCCCGGGCGGTTTACAGCTCCGCTGATGTGTTCCTTCTGGATGACCCGCTGTCTGCTGTCGACTCACATGTGGGAAAACATCTGTTTGAACGGGTGATCGGACCCAAAGGACTGCTCAGAAACAAGGTAGGAGACTAATGTCAAAGTCAACACTCAGGCTGCCATAGTTTCTTGAAAGAAATAAGCAAATCCAAGGCTAAAAAGCTTACAAATTATAGGCTAATTTCACTGTTTTATTTTCTATGTCTGATTTTGTTTAAGCTAGAACTTTAGTTCTGAGAAAGTTATGAACAAACATTCTTCCAGTAACATTAAAGGATTAGTTCACTTCAGAATTAAAATTTCCTGATGATTTACTCTCCCCCACGTCATCCAAGATGTTCACGTCTTTCTATCTTCAGTCTAAAAGAAATGAAGGTTTTTGAGGAAAACACTCCAGGATGTTTCTCCATATAGTGTCTTCAGTGGGGTCCAACGGGTCGAAGGTTCAAATGTGAGTTTCAGTGCAGCTTCAAAGTCTCGACACGATCCAGCCGAGGAATAAGAGTCTCATCTAGACAATCCAGCGGACATTTTATAAAAAATATATAACATATACTTTTTAACCAAAAAGTATGAAAGAAAGACATGAACATCTTGGATGACGTGGGGGAGAGTAAATTATCAGGAAATTTGAATTCTGAAGAGAACTAATCCTTTAATAGAAGTTATCTGGTCCCAAAACTTTAGCATAAAAAGTTATTTATAAATCATTCACGGAACGTTTTATTTCAGAAACATTGTAACATTTTTTTAAATGTTACTACTTGTTTCAGAACTTTCAGAGAACATTCAAAAGTAACATTCACAAAATGTTTGAAGAATGATGAAACGGAATGTTCCCTTAACGTTCATTTAACCAAGAAAAAAACGTTTTTAAAACAGTTTGAGTGTTCAGAGAACATTCCGAAATAACTTATGGGAACGTTGATAAATAGCTGGGATACTCACTATATCTGAGCTATATACATGTCAAAAGCACATTTTCTGCTTGACTTAAATTTCTGCATTGCTGTACAGTTGTTTCCCCTTCTCTTTCCTTGTAGACTCGTATCCTGGTGACACACGGCATTAGCTTCTTGCCGTATGTAGATGAGATTGTGGTGTTGGTGAATGGGGTTGTGTCCGAGGTGGGATCATACGACGCTCTTCGAGCCAGTAAAGGCGCTTTCAATGAATTCATGGAAACTTACGGCAAAGAGGAAAGCAAAGCTAATGGCAATAAAGGTTTGTCTACCATCGAACATTTGCATTTTCTGCTGAGCTTCAGATATTGTCCTAAATTCTAAAATAGCCATCTGAACACATTCTGAAAGTTTTAGTACAAGACTTGCAATGTCTACATGATTCATGCTTTATTTCTTGGTGCGAGTTGTCTTTCCTCAGTAACACTTTATTTCGATGGTCCACTTCAGACATTCTACCAGCTATAAGTAACTTTGCAACTACATGTCAACTTCAGAGTTAGTTTTTCACACTATGGACCATTTGGGCACACTTGCCAAACTCTTTTTAATATCCAATAATGTACACTAACATTCACAATTTTACATTTTTACATTTAGTCATTTAGCAGACGCTTTTATCCAAAGCGACTTACAAAGTAGGACTAGATTAAGCGAGTCATCATGAAGAGGCAAAAACAAAAAGCAGCGCAAGAAGTGCTCAAGATACAAAGTTCAGGCATTATTCAGAGTAGCATAAGCCCGATAAGTGAGGTTAAGAGGGAAAGGGGAGGGTTTTTTTTTTTTTTATGTGGTTAAGTGCTCACGGAAGAGATGGGTTTTCAGATGTTTTTTGAAGGTTGTCAGGGATTCTGCATTTCGGATGAGGGTGGGGAGAGCGTTCCACCAGCATGGAACTGTGAATGAGAATGTTCTGGAAAGTGGTTTTGTGGCTTTCTGGGATGGAACCACGAGACGTCGCTCGTTGGCTGATCGTAGGCTTCTGGTAGGGATGTAGACTCGTAGGAGTGAGTGACAGTAGGAGGGAGCTGAGCCTGTGATAGATCTGTAAGCAAGCGTCAATGCCTTGAACTTGATGCGAGCAGCGAGAGGTAGCCAGTGCAGTGAGATGAACAGAGGAGTGACGTGGGCCCTCTTTGGCTCGTTGAAGACAAGACGAGCTGCAGCATTCTGGATCATCTGTAGAGGTTTAGTTGCACTTGAAGGAAGACCGGCCAGAAGAGCAGTACAGTAGTCAAGCCTAGAAATGACCAGGGCCTGGACGAGAAGTTGTGTTGCATGCTCAGTTAGGAAAGGCCTGATCTTCCTGATGTTGTGCAGTGCAAACCTGCATGATCGAGCTGTCTTTGAAATGTGATCTGTGAAGGTCAGCCGGTCATCAAACGTTACTCCAAGATTTCTCACCGACCTTGATGGGGTGATTGATGATGACTCTAGCTGGATGGTGAAGTCGTGCTGTAGAGACGGATTGGCAGGGAGGACGAGAAGCTCAGTCTTTGCCAAGTTGAGCTGCAGGTGATGTTCCTTCATCCACGTCGAGATGTCCGCCAGGCAGCTTGAGATCCGTGCAGCTACTGTGGGGTCATCTGGTTGAAACGAGAGGAAGAGCTGTGTGTCATCAGCATAGCAGTGGTAGGAGAAACCGTGTGCCTGTATGATGTGTCCCAGTGATGTGGTGTAGATGGAGAAGAGGAGGGGACCAAGAACTGAACCCTGGGGAACCCCTGTGGTCAGCTGATGTGCTCTGGATACCTCGCCTCTCCATGCGACCCTGAAGGACCTACCTGTGAGATAGGACTCAAACCAGTGGAGTGAAGTTCCTGTGATGCCCAGTGATGAGAGGCTGGACATAAGGATCTGATGATTCACAGTGTCGAAGGCAGCAGACAGATCCAGGAGGATGAGTACTGAAGATTTGGAAGCAGCTTTTGCGATCCGTAGGGCTTCTGTGACCGACAGTAATGCAGTCTCAGTCGAATGCCCTTTCTTGAAGCCGGATTGGTTGACATCCAGCTGGTTGTTGAGAGACAGGAAGGATGTTACTTGGTTGAAAACAGCTCTTTCAAGTGTCTTCGCAATGAATGGTAGGAGAGAGATAGGTCTGTAATGTTCTACAAATGATGTGTTTAGCGTTGGTTTTTTAAGCAGTGGAGTAACCCGAGCCTGCTTGAATGCTGTAGGGAAAATGCCAGTATGGAGGGATGAGTTGATGATGTGTGTGAGTGCTGGAAGAAGTGTGGGAGAGACGGCTTGTAGAAGGTGTGAGGGGATGGGGTCTAGAGGGCAGGTGGTAGGGTGACTGGAGAGGAGAAGTGTAGATACTTCTTCCTCGGTTAGTGGAGAAAAGGAGGACAGAGGGATGTTGGCTGTGGAAGGGGTTGGTCTGGGTTCCTGTGTGTGTGGAGCTGAGAACTGACTGCTGATAGTTGTTGTTTTGTGGGTGAAGAAGTTCGCAAAATCGTCAGCAGTTAAGGAGGAGGCGGGTGGTGGTGGAGGTGGACAGAGGAGAGAGTTGAATGTCTTGAAGAGTAATCGTGTGTTGGAGGAGCTGTTGATCTTGTTGTGGAAGTATGAAGATTTTGCAGCATGAACATCAACAGAAAAGGAAGAGAGGAGAGATAGATACGTACTCAGGTCAGATGCGTCTTTTGATTTGTGCCATTTCCTCTCCGCTGCCCTGAGTTCGGTCCGGTGTTCCCTAAGAACCTCAGATAACCAGGGGTTAGAGGGAGTGGCGCGTGCAGGCCTGGAGGAGAGAGGGCAGATAATGTCTAGAGAAGAGGTTAGAGTGGAGCATAAGGTGTCCGTTGCAGTATTCACATCCAGAGATGAGAATTGTGAGGGTGGGGGAAGAGAAGATGACACGGCAGAGGAAAGATGGGAGGGGGAAAGTGAGCGCAGGTTTCGTCTGAAAGTGACTGGTGGTGGGGTTGGTGGTGCAGGGGTAGAGAGTTGTAGACTGAAAGTAATGAGGAAATGATCTGAAACATGGAGAGGTCTCACCAAGATGTTGTCTGTGGTGCAGTTGCGTGTGTAAACCAGGTCCAGTTGGTTGCCTGATTTGTGAGTACCTGAGGTGATGAGTTGTGTGAGATCGAAAGAGGCTAGGAGAGAGATGAAGTCTGCTGCATACGGCTTGTCGAGATGGATGTTGAAGTCACCAAAGACTAGAAGTGGGGTGCCGTCCTCAGGGAAAGTAGCAGTTTTAAAGTGTAATTTACTCCAGTGATCAAAGCTGAATTTTCAATGTTGAACACAACTGTGCTGCTTCATATTTTTGTGGAAACCGTGACAGATTTTATTTTTCAGGATTCTTTGATGAATTGAAAATTGAGAAGAAAATTATTTATTTGAAATATAATCGTTTGTACTGGCACTTTTGATCAATTTAATGCATCCTTGCTGAATAAAAGTATTCATTTCTTTAAAAAATATATTTTTGAAAGGTTGTGTGTGTTCATAGATTTGGGATGCATGAACAATAAACGATCTCTAAAGCATTACTTAGAAACAAGTATACAGTACTTGAAATGCAGTATGTTTTTGCACTACTTGTGCACAGGTCTTTATGCTCATAAACGATGTGATTGATTGTAATTGTGTGTCAAACAGCAGCAGCTCAGGGGTCCGACTATGAGGAGATCGACACCCTGCCGGAGGGTTTGGAGCCTCAGGCCGACGGCTCTCCAGAGGACATCGTCTCAAACACACTGAAGAGAGAGAACAGCCTGCGTCACTCTCAACGAAACGGAAGGTAAACCAAACACACCATCGAGAAACATGTTAGAACAACAAAAGGTTTTATTCCAGACATGCACTATTTCACACAGATAAACTGAATGTTGCCCCACTTGAGCAAGTATAGAGTGCAAGTTGTTGCCAACGCACATATGCACTCTATAGTCATCATGATCTTCACAAATGCAACTGAAATACAACAGCAGACTTCACTGCAAGAGTGCAGTTTTGTGTTCACCAATATTTATATTTATATTTTTTGTCTTTAGTGTGAGAGTGAGGAAGAACAGCTCTCTTCGAAGTAAAAAAGACTCTGGTGATAAGAAAGGACAGCGACTGATTGAGAAAGAGGCAATGGAGACCGGAAGGGTACATAATAGGAACTAAAAGCTATTATGATTATGATGTTTTGTCATCCATTTTCCCCCTCAGTAATTGTGTAAATCATTTTTTGATCCATGTACCAGGTGAAGTTCTCAGTGTATCTTCAGTATCTGAGGGCGATGGGATGGTGTTACGTCACCTGGAGTTTCCTCATCTACTTCATCCAGAATGTGGCCATCATTGGTCAGAATCTGTGGCTCAGTGACTGGACTAATGATGCTGAAAATTATTTCAACAAAACCTACCCAAATCATATTAGAGACACGAGAATAGGTGTCTTTGGAGCCCTGGGAATTGCACAAGGTATGAGCAGAAAGAAAGAAATACTTTTACAAACAGAATGAAATCGAGAACATGCTATTTTTGTGATTTAAAGAGGCTAGTTCATGATTTTGGGTGTACTAGAATAGGTTAACATGCTTTTGTGACTATACATTATTGCAGCACCTCTATTCCCAGTCTGTCTGAATCGAGCTGATTTCTACAAAGCCCCGCCTTCTGAAATGCTCAGAGTGCTCTGATTGGCCAGCTGACCTAGTGCGTTGTGATTGGCCTGGATCAGTGTTCTCTGGTTCTCTGTTTGATAGACTAAATCCCTTTGTGCAAGACTATGAGCTTTGCAACTTTGCATGGCGCTGTGACCATGAACCACAATAGTCATATCCATGTGATCAGCCTCTATGGCCAAACACTCATCCTCAGTTTGATCTAAATCAGATAAAGAACTCAGAAAATATGAGACTTTTCCTGTTTACATTTTGACAACAATGTTTGAGATATCAAAAATCTGTTCGCAATTAGCATCTCCAATGTGTGTGAGAATCGCATGAATGCCCATGAACGAAAAAATTCACATTAAATCCAAAATGGCTGACTTCCTGTTGCTCGGAGCGATTGATTGTAATTTAAAAAGTTGTCTGGCTCGATGAGAAAAGTTTGTGTACAGAGTTTGGTGGCTGTAGGTAAAACGGTGGAAGAAGTACATGAATTATCCTTCATGACGTTATGTCTTTCTCTGCCAGGATTTCTGGTGTTTTTAGGCACTATACTCCTAGCTGATGGATCCATTTGTGCGTCCAGGACTCTACACACAAACCTGCTGTCTAATATTCTGAAAGTACCCATGGTGTTCTTTGATACCACACCTTCAGGACGAGTAGTCAATCGTTTCGCTAAGGTATATCACTTTTAACACTGAACACAATTGTGTTGATGTTTGTAATAAAGCCAAAACAAAGATCTACAAATTGCATTGAGTTGTATAGTTAGTGGGTCTGAAGTTATGAAGGCCAGAGACAAGTTCATTATCATTCTATACACTCTTAAAAATAAGGGTCATGAACTGGATTATTTTATTATTTATCATGATTCCTGGGGTGCCCTTATAATGTTAGTATGGTTGTTACATTGCTGTACTTTGCCTGTTCTTAAACTGAAATATTGTTTTTCGATTTGGCTTATATTTAGGATATCTTCACTGTGGATGAGATGATCCCGATGTCCTTCAGATCCTGGATTCTCTGTCTTCTCGGAGTTCTAGGGACCTTGTTTGTCATCTGTCTGGCTACTCCAATCTTCACTGCAGTTGTTGTACCAATGGCTGTTATCTACTACTTTGTGCAGGTACGACAGCTAACAGCAATGCTAAAACAAATAAACTGTACTCTGTGGACACTGGGTTTTTTAAAAACTTGGCAACATGTTTTTCTCACATATAGTAAGTAAAAAAAAAAAAAATGTCTAAACCCACTTCCTGTATTTCAGAGGTTCTATGTTGCTACATCCAGGCAACTCAGACGACTGGATTCTGTGTCTCGATCTCCCATTTACTCTCACTTTGGAGAGACGGTGTCAGGCCTCTCTGTGATCAGGGCGTATGGGCATCAGCAGCGTTTCCTAAAGCAAAATGAGGACACCATTGATCAGAATCTCAAAAGTGTCTATCCTTGGATTGTTTCTAATAGGTCAGAATGTGTAGTATATCCCAAGCTTTTCGCCGAGAGATAAATCTGTGTTTGCTCCTGAAGCTTCTAATGTTGCTTGTTGGATTCCAGGTGGTTGGCCATGCGGTTGGAGTCTCTGGGGAATCTGGTGGTGTTTTTCTCAGCGCTGTTTGCTGTAATCTCTCGAGACTCTTTGAATAGTGGACTGGTTGGACTGTCCATCTCATACGCTTTAAATGTAATTTATTTCTTTGATTTTGAGGTGCTTGTGAGTCAAAT
Source organism: Abramis brama (assembly GCF_963993115.1). Lineage (NCBI taxonomy): Eukaryota > Metazoa > Chordata > Actinopteri > Cypriniformes > Leuciscidae > Abramis > Abramis brama. The sequence continues at coordinate 33,857,642 of NC_139981.1, read as the reverse complement.
AACCTTGGCATTAAGTAACACTGCTTCTTATTAGGTGACGCAAACTTTGAACTGGCTCGTGAGAATGACATCAGAATTGGAGACCAACATCGTCGCTGTGGAAAGAGTGAGCGAATACACAGAGATCAAAAATGAGGTAGAGAATTAAATCTTTAAATCATGTGTCAGTTTCTGGATTAATGTACCAATAATGTTTTTTCAATCTCCCAAACATTATGAACTATAGACGAGCCAAAAACTACATACAGTTGGTTAGAAACATTCTTAAAGCGTATGTAACAGTATTTACCTATAATTCTTAATGGCTTAAATGATAAAACCTCAAGGTTGACTGGATGATGTCTTTGCTCAAATAGTATGATCACATTTCCCATGACATGCAATAATGTAAGAACATTTTTGTGATTGTAGTTAATTATTACGTGAAAAGTCGCCTGAAAGAGCATTAGAAAATTAGTACGTAATACTTCATAAATACCTGTGTAAGGGAATATTTGCACAGACATTCTTCACTAGTTTTGCCATTTTTGAACAGATCCATATGAAATCCAGTGATTTAGAAAACTTTAAATGGAAATGGAGAGATGTTTTTCTAAATTCAGTTGATTTAGTGTGAGAATATGTGTGTCTCCAGGCTCCGTGGTTCACCAGTAATCGTCCTCCTGACGACTGGCCCTCCGCCGGGAATATTCGCTTTGAAAACTACAAAGTTCGATACCGGCCTGAATTGGAGCTCATTCTCCATGGAATCACATGTGACATTGAAACCACAGAGAAGGTGAGGAGACGCATCAGATACATAATATTTTTGATATATTGAAAATGCCAATATGGAGCGATAAATGGTGATCATTATTATACAAGACTTATACAAGGGCTGTAGTTCTGTATCTACCTTGGTTGTGTTTGACACCGTTGGGTTTTTGGAGGAAGCGATGAGTTAAAGGTGAAGTAAGCGATTTCTGAGAAACAAAAACTGAACATACAGCACACAGACCAATGTTACTGATGTTGGAGCAGAAACAACGTAACCTCGTCGTCTGTTTTCAGGCCTTCCCGCTTAGGTCTCTCCCGCGCTGGAAAGCTTTTCTAATATTAATGTGGGTCCTAAAGCTCTTGCTTGATCATCACCGTTCTGATATTCCTCTGATCTTTTCTCTATTTTAATGTCTCTCAGCCATCACTTTCTACAGTCTTCCTTTAAATCTTGCTCACTCTGTCTCCTCCCCCATCATGAGTGGACACGCCCCCTTCTGTTGACTGGCTCACTCTCTCTCCTCCCCATCATGAGTGGACACGCCCCCTTCTGTTGACTGGCTCACTCTCTCTCCTCCCCATCATGAGTGGACACGCCCCCTTCTGTTGACTGGCTCACTCTCTCTCCTCCCCATCATGAATGGACACGCCCCTTTCTGTTGACTGGCTCACTCTCTCTCCTCCCCCATCATGAGTGGACACGCCCCCTTCTGTTGACTGGCTCACTCTCTCTCCTCCCCATCATGAGTGGACACGCCCCTTTCTGTTGACTGGCTCACTCTCTCTCCTCCCCCATCATGAGTGGACACGCCCCCTTCTGTTGACTGGCTCACTCTCTCTCCTCCCCCATCATGAGTGGACACGCCCCCTACTGCTGATTGGCTCACTGTCTCTCCTCCCCCATCATGAGTGGACACGCCCCCTACTGCTGATTGGCTCACTGTCTCTCCTCCCCCATCATGAGTGGACATGTTCAAGTGTGTGGTGCTGCTCGGTCCAATCCACTTTCAACAGCGTTTCACAGAAATCACTTGCTGCACCTTTAAGGGCTTTATTTAAACAAAAATACTAAATCCACACTGATCAGACACGCATGCCTGTATTCTTTCAATTCATACTGAAGACTTCTTTTCTTTTCGATAACAGGTGTGTTTGATTAGAGATGGAGCTAAACTTTGCAGGACAGTAATGTTTGATTCTTGTAACAATTAAAATTAAAGGGATAGTTCACCCAAAAATGAAATGTCTGTCATCATTTACTCACCCTCAAGTTGTCCCAAACCTGTATGAGTTTCTTTCTTCTGTTGAACACAAAAGAAGCTATTTTAAAGAATGTTGTTAATGTTTTTTCCTGTTTCCCGACTTTTCCCAGATTGGCATTGTTGGTCGAACTGGCGCAGGCAAATCTAGTCTGACCAACTGTTTGTTTCGCATCATTGAAGCTAGCGAAGGTCGAATCATCATCGACGGTATTGACATCTCCACCCTGGGGCTTCATGATCTCAGGAGCAGACTCACCATCATTCCACAGGTAGAGGAACATTCAAGCTGTTTTAAGGGATGAAGAAATATTTGTGGTCATTTTGGTGATCAAAGATGAGTTTTAAGGGATAAAATGATTGACTACAGGGGACTTTAATGGAAATTCTGAAGCGTGAAATAAATATTGTGCGACAACTCAATACACGTCATGACACGTGATAGAAGTTTTTAAAAAAACAAACCGTTATTTTTATATTTCAGGATAAACTGGTAGTGAACATAATTTAGCAACATTTATAATTAATTTACAGTTGAAATGTTGAAGGGAGATGTAACAATCAAAGTAGCCTATCTATCATAATGTACTTTATTTGAATTACAAAAATATCGGCATTGCTGTGGTTCATAAATCTGATCTTGGCTTTAATTTGCAAAAATCATTGTTGAATCGAATCCCAAATCTGTGAATCGAATTGATTTGCTGTGTACTCAAAGATTCAAACGGATTATTAGGGTCCAGTGCCTGATTTTGTGTACGAAATACTGACTGACGACACAGAGAGCTGATCGAAACACACCTCAGTTCTCCATATTAGACTCATATAGACAGACAATCATTCATAGAGGAGGGAACGCATAGTCTGCATAGTATCTGTCTTTTCAAAAGATTGTGTTAAATATTATTTTCCTTCCCTCAGGTCATTTTAACTTAAAACTATTTTTTTTAAATAATTTTTAAAAATTGAGTGTTCATCAGAGGGGTCCAAGACCCTAGGACTTTTGTCGCACTTGAACCACGAATACACACACACACACACACACACACACAAAAAAAATTGTGGTTGAAATGAAAAAAGTAACAAATCCTTCCCTTGCGGGTCATTTTGACCCCCTTAGGAATGAATGGAATGTGAGGAATGCTTCAGGACACATAGAAAAACCTAAAAATGCTCAAAATTCAAAGTAAAAATGCTAAAACTTTACCAAAAAAATATTTTATAATGTCTACATGTGTATCTGAATGCATACTGAAGAAACTGACTTTAGGACCCAGCGGAACAGCTCATTTGCTCATATAGAGCTATAAAGCCATCTAGAGCAGTGTTCTTCAACCCTGTTCCTGGAGTACCCCCAACACTGCACGTTTTCTTTGTCTCCCTAATCAAACACACCTGATTCAACTCATCAGCTCATTAACCCATGTGATAATGAGCTGATGAATTGAATCAGGTGTGTTTGATTAGGGAGACAAAGAAAACGTGCAGTGTTGGGGGTCCTTCAGGAGCAGGGTTGAAGAACACTGATCTAGAGTCATGAAATATCATCTTATATTATTATTTTCCCACCAGAGGTCGACAAAGACACACAATGGAAGATATTTTGAGCTGAATTAAAAGGTTTATGCATGAAATTATATGATTCATTTTGAATTTAAGTTGAAAGAATGTGAGGAATGTGCATAAATTACTATTATTTTGCATTTTGCATTAAAAAAAATTGCATTAAAAAAATGAAATAAAATAAGCTTTCTGTATAATTAAGTATAATTTCTGGGCTTCGGGTCATTTTGACCCGCGAGGGAAGGATGTGTTACAAAGTGCGAGGGATGGATGAGGGTTTACAAAATGATGCTGTATCATCAAAAAATTTTTTTAATATATACACACTCGTAGAGAAAACAAACATGCTAAGCATCATAAACAAATACATTTATTGTCTCGCAACGCTGACAGAAAGAGTAATAAACGAACGCTTTATTCTAGGACCCAGTTCTCTTCTCGGGAACTCTGCGGATGAACCTGGACCCTTTCCTGAAGTTTAGTGATGAGGAGATATGGAATGTTCTGGAGTTGGCTCATCTGAAGGATTATGTGCGGGGTTTGCCGACGGGACTTCAGCACGAGGTCTCGGAGGGGGGAGAGAACTTAAGGTTTGTGAGCTGTATAAACATCAACATGTTCATATATAAATCAAATGAGTGCATTTTGAGATGATTCAAAATTGTGGTATTAATTGTAATACTGATACTTTTCTGTTTGTTTAGATATTAGGAGTCGTAGCACAATAATAATGAGAATCAGCTACAGCTAATCCTCTCATCGTGTGTCTTCTTTGGTCAGGACATTTGAATTAGAAATAGGACATCCTATAATAGATAGACACATTTCAGTGTGTGATGTTGCTGTGTGAAGCTCCAGTTCTTCTCTATATCAGTGTCAGTGTTTCTGAACTCCTGAAACGCCTCCATTGTAGTCTTGAGTTTCTTCCGGGAACAAACACGTCACAATATTCCTCATTATAATAATTCATACGCAGAATAAAGGGGCGGGGCCTGGTTGAGTTAGTTAGTAGTGTGTTAAACTGGCGGTTATGGTAAGGGGCGGGACATTTCCCAAACACACTCGAAACGCTCGACGAATCACAACACACTGATCCAGCCGACCAATCAGAGCACAGTGTGCTTTTCAGAAGGAGGGGCTTCATAGAGACAGGAAGTAAACAGAGCGTTACTGACAGACTGGGAAAAGAGGAGCCGCAACAATGGAGAATATGAGGAGAATAATCAACATTCAAGCAGGAAAACCTGTAAGCCTAGTTTCTGATCTTGACATGTTTATGTGTTTCCACTAGTCTTGGTCAGAGACAGCTGCTGTGTTTAGCCCGAGCCCTGCTCAGGAAATCCCGTATACTCATCCTGGATGAAGCCACAGCAGCCGTGGATCTGGAGACGGACGATCTCATCCAGAGCACCATCCGCAGGGAGTTCTCCCACTGTACTGTGCTCACCATCGCACACCGGCTCAACACCATTATGGACAGTTCACGGTGAGCCAAGTCCATTTTATTTATATAGAGTCATTGAATCATTCACTCAAGAGGTTCATTTAAAAACACTGATTCATCCAGTAATGAAACAATTGAAGACTTATCGAGTGAGTCATTGAATCATTCACTCATGAGATTTGTTCAAAAACACTGATTCATCCCGTAATGAAACAATTGAAGACTTATCGAGTGAGTCATTAAATCATTCACTCAAGAGATTTGTTCAAAAACACTGATTCATCCCGTAATGAAACAATTGAAGACTTATCGAGTGAGTCATTGAATCATTCATTCAAGAGATTTGTTTAAAAACACTGATTCATCCAGTAATGAAACAAGTGAAGACTTATCGAGTGAGTCATTGAAACATTCACTCAAGAGATTTGTTCAAAAACACTGATTCATCCAGTAATGAAACAATTGAAGACTTATCGAGTGAGTCATTGAATCATTAATTCAAGAGATTCGTTTAAAAACACTGATTCATCCAGTAATGAAACAAGTGAAGACTTATCGAGTCATTGAATCATTCACTCAAGAGATTTGTTCAAAAACACTGATTCATCCAGTAATGAAACAATTGAAGACTTATTGAGTGAGTCATTGAATCATTCACTCAAGAGATTTGTTCAAAAACACTGATTCATCCAGTAATGAAACAATTGAAGACTTATCGAGTGAGTCATTGAATCATTCATTCAAGAGATTCGTTTAAAAACACTGATTCATCCAGTAATGAAACAAGTGAAGACTTATTGAGTGAGTCATTGAATCATTCACTCAAGAGATTTGTTCAAAAACACTGATTCATCCAGTAATGAAACAAGTGAAGACTTATTGAGTGAGTCATTGAATCATTCACTCAAGAGATTTGTTCAAAAAACACTGATTCATCCAGTAATGAAACAATTGAAGACTTATCGAGTGAGTCATTGAATCATTCATTCAAGAGATTCATTTAAAAACACTGATTCATCCAGTAATGAAACAAGTGAAGACTTATTGAGTGAGTCATTGAATCATTCACTCAAGAGATTTGTTCAAAAAACACTGATTCATCCAGTAATGAAACAATTGAAGACTTATCGAGTGAGTCAATGAATCATTCATTCAAGAGATTCATTTAAAAACACTGATTCATCCAGTAATGAAACAAGTGAAGACTTATTGAGTGAGTCATTGAATCATTCACTCAAGAGATTTGTTCAAAAAACACTGATTCATCCAGTAATGAAACAATTGAAGACTTATCGAGTGAGTCATTGAATCATTCATTCAAGAGATTCATTCAAAAACACTGATTCATTCGGTAATAAAACAAGTCAAGACTTATTGAGTGAGTCATTGAATCATTCACTCAAAATTATTTATTTTTTAAAATAATTCATTCAGATTAATTAAACATTTTTTAAATTTTGTTAAGTAAAAAAAATAAAAAACAAAATCATGTTTATTCTCAGTTTATCTAGAATCCTGTAGCTCTAATCTGGATTTATTAAAGCTAGTAAATGTATTCAACACTGAGCTACACATCCAAAACATATTTTATGCATCACTAAATAAAGATGTTGCTATGGTTACCACTAAGTCAATCATCCCAATTTTGGGAGTGACTCACGGAATGATAATTTAGTGGATTTACTTCCAGATTTAAAACGCTTAATGTATTCATCTTTACTGGCGCTAATGGAGTCAGGTTAACATGAACAGGTTACTGTAATGCAGGGTGCAACATAGAAGTTTATTAATCAAATAAATCCAGACACGGGGCAAAAACAGAACTGAAACAACATACGCGAGTCATTCACAATGGTCAACACCAGACACTGAACGAGGGAAACACTGCGGCGTAAATACACAAGATAACCAGAGGCTAGCTAGGAACAGGTGAAGGAAACCAATCAAATGAGGGTTACTATGGAAACGAAGAAAACTGGAACTAAACGCAGGAATTGAAACAACAGGAACAAAAATACCCTTCAAAATAAGAGTCCTTAAACACAAAACAGGGATATACAGTCAACCCAAAATCTATTCAGACACCTTCAACATTTCTCACATTATCAGTTTATTCGCTATAGTTTTAGAAAATGGTAATAAAATATGAGCAGAACTCAGAGTTATGAACTCAGCTGATATTTGACTGGTTTTGTCCGTCCTTCTGTTAGACTGTCTCACACATGAATTATGTTGAATATCTGTCAGCTGTTAAATTTAACTACACAATTAGATAATACCAGTTTAGCTCAACCAATCACCAAGCAATGCTTCATTGTGTTCAGTCTGTGTGTAAAAAGAGCATTAGCAATTAAAGAAAACACACTTCAGCAAAACATAATCAGCTCAAAGTGTCCGAATCATTTTTGCTCCCAAATCTTTATAAATGTCACTGGTAGTCGCTGTATGAAGAGTGTTTGGGTTTAATATGTCACAGTTTACTTTATTCTGCTCTCCTCACTTACAGAAATGAACTATAGTGTCCTGATCACACTAGTGAAATGATATCAAAAATTATATCTGGTGTCTGAATAATTATTGGTTTCACTGTAAATTATATTAATGGATTATATCTGCATATTTTAAAATGAACTCAAATGCATGTAAACACTAAACTACAGACGCATGTTGTGATCCTGAGCTCTCCGTCTGTGTTTCAGGGTAATGGTCCTGGATTCGGGGAAGATCGTGGAGTTTGATTCGCCCAGTGCTTTGCTTCACAAACAGGGACATTTTTATTCAATGGCGAAGGATGCTGGAATCTGAAGCGGGAACGTGTGTGTTTAACGTTTACGTGTGTGTTTAACGTCTACATGTGTGTTTAACGTGTTTAACGTGTGTGTTACTCCTCAAGCCTGGAGGACCAGACGTCTGAAACTGTTAAGATTTATTGTACTGTCTGTATGTTATCCTGTTGTTGTTTTGCTGATGTGTTGTTTGACATGGGTTTGTGTTGTGGCAATAAAGTGTATTAAATTTTGCATTTTGTGTACGCCTGTATATTTATATAAAGCCCATGTCAGTTTTGCTCTTTTCAAATAAAGAGAGAGTGCATGAACCAGATTAGGAGCTTTGTTTATAAATCCTTTTAAGGGTTCCCATCATGGGATCATTTTATGGATTTTGTTTGAATTAATTTTTGTGTTATGAATGTTATGAATTAAACGTTGTCCTTTTAAATATGTAGAGAGTTTTTTTGGGCATAAAAGTTCTTTAAAACCCTTAGAACCAAATTTCACAAACCCAGTAGTGTTTCTTTCTCCATAAAACACACCAATATCAAAACGGGAACTTTATAAAGAAGCAAAACGACTTTGAGAGGAGGCCAGACCAAAACAACACACAGCTGCTTAACATAGGGGATACTAGCTGAATAAAGGGGTGGTTACACACACACACACACACACACTCTCTCTCTCTCTCTCTCTCTCTCTCTCTCTCTCTCTCTCTCTCTCTCTCTCTCTCTCACACACACACACACACACACACACACACACACACAGCCTGTGTGGAGCTGAACTGACAAGAGTTTGGACTCGCCCTTGAGGAGAAGGGTAGATCACGTGATTCTCCCGCATGAGCAGCAGGGGGCGCTAACTGCTCTGAGAAGGAAGCGGACAACAAAACCTGAAGAAGAAGAGGGGGAGCAGCGAGTTACCGACATGTTACGTGACTAGTTTTGTAATATTAAATAATCATAAGAAGATTATCGGAGCTCGAGATCATGGTGCTCCCAGTGCTCAGGCTTGCCGTGTCGTGTCGCTGTCAAACTGCGTGGAGGAACTTGCAACAGATACAAGTAAGACACATGGACACTATTATGACAGCAGCGGTGCATGTGGGAATTATAACGTTATATATCATCATCATGACCTCGATGTTCTGAATGGAGATTCTAGCTCAATTTAACAACGTTTTTAAACGACGGTACACATTTTAGAAATGTCCCTCAGTGTGTCACATATCACACACACATATATATATAATGTATGAAATAGTGTTATTAAAAAAAAAAAACTATTGAATACAGATATTAACTCAACTACTGTCACGTGCAGTCAAGATCCCTGATGCGGAGCGTCTGAAAACTGCACTTACTGCCTTTAAACGTCCACGCTGTCATTAAAGTCACCATGAAATCAAAATAGACCATATTTTATTTTTCCAAAGTTTCCAAGTCCCTCCAGTGGGAATTATTTTGTACTCCCTGAAACGCCTCCATTGTAGTCTTGAGTTTCTTCTGGGAACGAACACGTCACAATATTCCTCATTATAATAATTCATGCGCAGAATAAAGGGGCGGGGCCTGGTTGAGTTAGTTAGTAGTGTGTTAAACTGGTGGTTATGGTAAGGGGCGGGACAGTTCCCAAACACACTCGAAGCGCTCGACCAATCACAACACACTGCTCCAGCCGACCAATCAGAGCACATTGTGCTTTTCAGGAGGAGGGGCTTCATAGAGACAGGAAGTAAACAGAGCATTACTGACAGACTGGGAAGAGAGGAGCTGCAACAATGGAGAACATGAGGAGAATAATCAACATTCAAGCAGGAAAACCTGTTCTAGTAGAGCCTGAAACACTGTAAAAGAGCATAAAACGTCCTCTTTTAAAGGAGTCTAATGGCGCTTTTCCACGGCACGGCACGGCTCGGTTCGCTTTAGCTCGGTTTGCTTTTCCACTGCAGTTAGTACGCTTCAAAGTGGGTGGGATATAGACTGATCGTTATTGTCCCTACACTGTTTGTAGGTCCGGTGGTAGCCGTGTGCATTTAAGAGCTGAGCTACTAATCCGCTCTTCGGCAACCAACGAGAGGAACGTCTGCACTTCGTCCACTGACCACGATTCAGCCATTTTTTTTTTTGAAGTTTTTTTTCCGTCATGCAAGTAGTTTAAAAACAGGTGCTACAGCGGTGGCTGTTACTGGCTACGACGCTGGTAGTGCCGATTCTGTCTGACCAATCAGTGATCTGCAGTGTTTTCACGTCACATTTTAGTATCGGTACGTTACGCTCGGAAGCTCTACAGAGATGGTACCATTTAAAGCGAGCGTACCGTACTATGCAGTGGAAAAGCGCCATAACTTTACTACGATTGGATACTTTTATGCACCTGTATGTCAGTCATTCATTGAAATGTATGTTTCTTGTCAATAGCGAACCCCTTTGAGGCAATGGCTGCTGAAGAGAAGACAGACCACAGTGACCACAGAGAGCGTGTCGGGCAGAAGCGCGTCGTTCCCCAACGTGGCGTCGGATCGTGTGATTGGCCGCTGGCTGCTGGGCTGCAGTGGACTGGTTCTGGGCGCTGTGGTTCTGGGAGGCGTTACCAGGTAAAAACACTAAACAAACAATAATTACTTTATTTTATTTCATCCCAACCACACCTTTTAAACTCAAACACGACTAGATAAAAATCCATCGGGGGTTGTATGCAGTCGTTTAATATTTAGTAGATTACAAGCTCAGATATTCTCACTGTGAAGTTATTTTTCGTTCTTTGAAAGGTATTTGAAACACCTTTGCAGCGATAAACTGTTAGCGAACATCCTGACTCCGCCCACATTTCCTGACTCCGCCCACATAGAGCATCACAGTCCCGCCCACAGCCGGTGCCGGAAGTAAGAATTCAATACAATTTCTCCATTGACAGTTGGGATATAAGCCATAAAAACGTAACCATACATGGTAGACTTAAAACCAGCTACGGCTGTACTAAGCGATTGTATATGCTCATATAACCGCCAAAAGTTCATGGGGCACTAGCCTTGTTTTGAGATAAATTCCTTTTATTCGCGATGTCTTGGATAAGTACTTCATTACCCACAATCCTGAACAATCGCACAATCCTGAACAATCGAATAATCCCACAATCCCACAGTGATGCATCTGATTGGTGGAACTCGTGTAACTGTCTGTTAAACCCCGCGAAGGTCCGTGAAGACTGAAGATCATTAATAAAAAAATAAAAAAATAAAAAAAGCTGTGTTGCGTTTTTGCACGGTAGACTTATCAGTGCAATCATGATCTCTTGGCTGCCATGATGGCTTTTTTCAAGGAGGAAAACAAAAGTGTTCAAATTGTGAAAACCACTTCAAATCAGGTCATGTAGTTGAGTGTAACGTTAGCGTGTCCGAGGGTCAGCTTGTGGGTTTTGTAAGGGCCAGCATGAGGGACAAGACCTACAAAGTTGTGGTGAGTTTTGCAGGGAGGTTGGTAACGTTAGTTAGCATTATCGTTCACGTTAGCTAGGCTACTGTAGCCTTCATATGGTACGAGTCATATCAAGCATTTTATGATGCCACTGTCAAAACAGTATTTAGCCTAGGCATACATGCATTTACTGAACATTTGTGTAATAATTCATGGCAAGTTAATAAACTGAATATGATGGTGGTCCAAGAGCGGTCCATGCATCAGACCGGTGGCGTGGTGCACTTTCTGGTTTGCTGACCATCACGTTTTAATTTTCACTTGTTGTGGATATTAAGACAATACATTAAATGTTATTAAAATTAAGGATGAACTATAACTTCATGAATAAAATGAGCATGGACCACAAGTGGGAAATTGTTGGAGTATTTGTTGGAGTAACGCCGCGGACCGCCAGATCTGCACCCGTGAGCCGCGGTCCACCAGCCTTGCTATCCGGCTACCAGCAGTTTCATAAACACGTCCACCCACAACACAACATGCTAGACATTACAAATAATTGTATAGTTATCGTTAACCGCTTTCACACACGCACACAATATAAAATACACGATGATAAATATAAAATTCAATACACAATAACTATATAAAACACTTTTATTTACACGATTACTACTGAAAGAACTGCTATTAACTGCACATTCACTACGATAAATGACCGCACTGGAGGAAAAAGTTTGCGTGGCCGTCGTCAGATTTGGAAGTCGCTCAAAAGGCTCTTTCGCGGTTGTGGCTTCAGTCGACTTCAGTGAGGCGCGGTGGTTTATGGGATGAGTAGTTCCTTCGCTCGGAAATGAATTATGTACACAGTCTTGTACCTTTGACTTTTTTGGGATTTTCCCTTCATTTTTTCACTCGAAATGATATGTTGTATGCTTATGAGTTCAGCCGTAGCTGGTTATCCTCAGACATGCTCTAAAACTCTTTAGATACGGATTTTCCAAAACGTCAATGGGAGAAATGAATGGGAAATTTACTTCCGGCACCTAAGCGCTCTCGAGCTGTGGGCGGGACTGTGATGCTCTATTTCTGTTAGCGAACATCCTGACTCCACCCACATTTCCTCTTAGCGAACATCTTGACTCCGCCCACATTTCTGTTAGCGAACATCTTGACTCCGCCCACATTTCCTCTTAGCGAACATCCTGACTCCGCCCACATTTCTTTTAGCGAACATCCTGACTCCGCCCACATTTCTGTTAGCGAACATCTTGACTCCGCCCACATTTTCTCTTAGCGAACATCCTGACTCCGCCCACATTTCTGTTAGCGAACATCTTGACTCCGCCCACATTTCTCTTAGCGAACATCCTGACTCCGCCCACATTTCTGTTAGCGAACATCTTGACTCCGCCCACATTTCTCTTAGCGAACATCCTGACTCCGCCCACATTTCTGTTAGCGAACATCTTGACTCCGCCCACATTTAGATGAATGAGTAAACATGAGCTGCTCTTTCCTCTCAATAACAGAATAAACACACAATAACAATGAGAAAACAGCAGTTCAGAAAGCATCTGATCATAGTGATGTGGAGATGTTTGTTCCAGCTCTGAGATTCAGATCTACAGTCACGTTTACTCATACAGCACTTTATACAATAGATTGATTTTAAGCAGCAGCTTTACAGTATTAAACATGAAAAACAGTGTCAGTGTCTCTTTCAGTCAGAATTACAGATTCAGTTTCTACTATAAAGCGGCTCTCCAGTGTGTTCCTGTTTTTACTCGCGTCTGAACAGAAGAAATGGAGATTTACAGCTCAAAGAAGGCGGAGCCTCAGAGCCACACCCACCTGTTACATCATCACCACACTGACCAATGGGAGTTTGAGGACGTTTAACCAGCCGGAGAGTTCACTTTGGCAAGAACTCCTGAAACAAACTCCAAATCATCTTCAGTTTTGGCCTGTTCTGTAGAGATGTGGTGTAAACTGACTCCCAGTTACCGTGAGCTTCAGCTCTGCGTCATGATTTACAGCATTGATTTTAATAGAGATAATTAATTGTTTCCCAAAGCTGAGGCTGAACGCGTCCTTTTGGGAAATCAAACTGAAATTGGTTAATTTTATATCAGCCTCCGTATAATGATTACACTCGTTCTTACTAATATAACATCAAGGCTCCAACAGCTGGGGTACTATTTTTAAAACATTGCATTTCTGTAGATGACTGACTTTTATTATGAATACTGAGTTTTGTCTAATTTAAGCACATTTTTATAAGGAACTGAGACTGATAATCCAACGTTAGTTTTACTTTTTAGACTTTAACTCTTTAAAATCATGCAGTTATCTAATAAATGAAAAAGTACTCACTTTGAATTGAAACGTAGGGTGTATATGAACACGTTTGAAGTTTGTTATTCTATCATATTTAGCATTTCATGAGGATAACCATAAACACTCATGAAAATGTACACAATGCAAATGATGCTTGATTGATATCACTTATTTCCCATCGAACCAGCATACAAATGATTGAAGTGAGTTAGTGTTAGTTTAATGAGAAATAAACTAGCATCAAATGCATTGTGTACATTTATTTTTGGTTATTAAGTACAGTCAAACCTTCAACATTTCTCACATTATCACAGTTCATTCGCTTAGCTATAAATATGAGCAGAACTCAGAGTTATGAACTCAGCTGATATTTGACTGGTTTTGTCCGTCCTTCTGTTAGACTGTCTCACACATGAATTATGTTGAATATCTGTCAGCTGTTAAATTTAACTACACAATTAGATAATACCAGTTTAGCTCAACCAATCACCAAGCAATGCTTCATTGTGTTCAGTCTGTGTGTAAAAAGAGCATTAGCAATTAAAGAAAACACACTTCAGCAAAACATAATCAGCTCAAAGTGTCCGAATCATTTCTGGTCCCAAATGTGTATAAATGTCACTGGTAGTCGCTGTATGAAGAGTGTTTGGGTTTAATATGTCACAGTTTACTTTATTTTGCTCTCCTCACTTACAGAAATGAACTATAGTGTCCTGATCACACACTAGTGAAATGATATCAAAACTTATATCTGGTGTCTGAATAATGTTTGGTTTGACTGTGTTTGGGCTTGTTTATTCGCAATCTCTTTCATATTTTCATGAGCAAGCGATCGCTTATTACGTGTCGACACAAACCGGTATTGAAACCGGTGCATCTATAGCAGAAGATGATTAAATATGACTAACAGTTAATAACAGGCTGTGTTTGATGGCACAGAGTTTTGAAGGACCTGTTCAACACGCGTGAAACATGTTTCTGATCCCTCAGGTTGACGGAGTCCGGGCTGTCGATGGTTGACTGGCATTTAGTGAAAGAGATGAAGCCGCCACAGACTCAAGCCGAGTGGGAGGACGAGTTCTCCAAGTACAAACAGTTCCCAGAGTTCAAAATGTGAGTATATGTTTCTCACTCACTAGAGGAACATTTGATACTGTATAGATAACACACTGATACTGTACTGGCATGAAGCTTACAGGAGTAGTTCACTTCAGAATTAAAGTTTCCTGATGATTTACTCTCCCCCCGTCCTCCAAGATGTTCATGTCTTTCTTTCTTCAGTCGAAAAGAAATGAAGGTTTTTGAGTGAATCATTCCAGGATGTTTCTCCATATAGTGTCTTCAATGGGGTCCAACGGGTCGAAGGTCCAGATGTGAGTTTCAGTGCAGCTTCAAAGTCTCGACACGATCCAGCCGAGGAATAAGAGTCTCATCTAGACAATCCAGCGGACATTTAATAATAAAAATAAACATTTATATACTTTTAACCACAAATGCTCGTCTTGCACGTCCACGACTTCACGCATTACGTAATCAGGTTGAAAGGTCACGCGTGTTCCGGTTCAGAAATGTGGAGTCGGGCGAGAAACTCATTCATCTCATTTTCAACTTCAAAATCATCCGACATCATTGTTTTACCTTTTATGTATTTTTTTTTTTTTTGTAAATGGCGTTTGACTTAGTCTTTGCACATTGGCTTTGTAAACACCAGATCAGTTCTTCCGCCTACGTCACGCTTGACCTTTCAACCTGATTACGTAATGTGTGTCTCATCACAGCTAGTGCAAGACCAGCATTTGTGGTTAAAAGTATATAAATGTTTATTTTGTTTAGAAATGTCCGCTGGTTTGTCTAGATAAGACTCTTATTCCTCGGCTGGATCGTGTCGAGACTTTGAAGCTGCACTGAAACTCACATCTGGACCTTCGACCCGTTGGACCCCATTGAAGACACTATCAAAAATCCTGGAACGTTTTCCTCAAAAACCTTCATTTCTTTTCCACTGAAGAAAGAAAGACGTGAACATCTTGGATGACGAGTAAATCATCAGGACATTTTAATTCTGAGGTGAACTAATCCTTTAAATTACAGTGTGTTTGATTACATGCAGATTGCCTTTACTCAACGCTGCCCTGTTTTCAACAGCATGAACCACGACATGACCCTGACGGAGTTCAAGTTCATCTTCTACATGGAGTGGGGTCACCGCATGTGGGGTCGGCTGGTGGGATTAGCGTACATTCTCCCTGCGGCGTATTTCTGGAGAAGAGGATTCTTCAGCCGCTCCATGAAGCCTCGAGTTCTGGGTCTTTGTGGCTTCGTCGTCTTCCAGGTAACCCGTCCTGCAAGCTCGTTTCCACCATAGAATTAAAAATACAAAGGTAATTGCAACTTTTGTCTCATAATTCTGAGTTTATAACTTGCATGGTAGGTGTTATTAATTAATTTTTTATTTTATTATTTAAGGGTGTAACAATATATCGTGTCACAATATATCGCAATACAAAAATGCAACAATATGTATCGTGGATAGTTCACCCAAAATAAAAATTACTGTGTGAGATTAAATTCAAGTTTTCAGAGTTTTAGTGTCAGTACTATATTAATCTACTATATAATGTTGAATATAATGTATAATAATGCAATGGGGGAATATTAGTGTGTCCTGATGATGCCAAATGTCTGATGTTACCAGTAAAAAGTGTCCTACATTATTTTAAATATATCTAGTCAATGACAGTGAAAGTATATTCGTCTAAAATAATTCTGTGTTTTCAGCTTCAGAATCATGAATATTGTTATTCTGGTGTCTCTATTGTCCTGTGCTTTGGGTTTCAGCACCAAGTCCAAGTCTATTTATTTACACCCACAATGTAATATCAAATTTAGCATTTAAATCAAGTTCATTTTTTGTTAAACTTTTATCATATGTCTTGGAGTATCACAATAATATCATATCGTGAGTTCAGTATCGTGATATGTATCGAATCGTGACATGAGGGGTATAGTTACACCCCTACTATTATTATATATGTACATGTTATTAATTGTTTATTATGATTTTAAATTGAAATGTGTATGATGCTGTAGCACTTCCTTGTGTCAGTCAGTTGAGATTGTGTTGTTGAGTGACCGGGTCACATGTCCAGGGTCTTCTGGGCTGGTATATGGTGAAGAGCGGGCTGGAGGAGAAGCCGGAGTCGTTCGATGTCCCCCGGGTCAGTCAGTACCGGCTGGCGGCTCACCTGGGCTCGGCTCTGCTGCTGTACTGCGCCAGTCTCTGGACCGGCCTCACGCTCATGCTGCCCAACAACAGGGTAAGCTGAGCCTTCAGATGCTGTTTCTGCTGTTTCTGCTGGTCAGACGGGTTTCAGATTAACACCCATAATTACGTAAACACATAATACGCATGTGCACGCCATCAGTGTTTTCACATATTCGCGTTTTTGAAGTTTGCGTGGAGATGATAAATTATTTTTTTCAAAATTTTTCAACGCCTGCACCTTGTAACCTATTTCAAGGTTTGTGTTCTCGAGCCTCCAGGCCTTGGTGCGAGTGTTTTCTGTTAGAACGGTGTCGTGTTAGCGGCCCCTAAGTTAGTAACTAATGATCTTTGCAACGGAAATGAATCAAAACTAACTTTATCTGGACAATAACTTTATTCTAGAGCTGCTGTAAAGCCTAAACAATCTCTGTTACTTTAATTTCCTATTATCGCTGTAAAGCTGATTTGAAACAATCTGTTTGTTAAAAGCGCTGTATAAATGAAGGTGACTTGACTTGACCCGCCAAATGCGGGTAAAGATCAACTGTTGCTGGTAACGCTGTCAAATCACTAGCCATTTTGGCGTGTTACTTATTATGTTTACTCAATTTGCTCAATTCCCCCTTTAAGTTCAATTCCTCAGAAGTTCTGAATGGCCGGGCACTTAAATTTAGTAGCCAGATTGGCTGGTGAGTGAAAAAGTTCATTTCAAACCCTGCTGACCGCTGTTACAGCTCTTATTCAGCTCTTATTCAGCTCTTATTCACTGCAGATTCCTGACAGCCGAAAGATGCTCCATCTGAGGAGGTTTGCCAAGGTTACAGGCGGTCTGGTCTTCCTCACGGCTCTCTCAGGTACCAGCAAATGCATCACCTAACTTGATAAATGATTCATTTGTGCACATCATTTTTTTTAAATCATGTGCACAAATTGGCAATAAGTTGTATAATGGGCAAACAAGCAGCCTATCACTCGACAACACTTTCTATGATCAAATCAATTCCAGATTGACAAAATCAAGTTTATTTCTGCTTCCGAGACGCCGTTTCACTGTCACATCAGAGAAGATTTCATGATGATCTAAAAGTCCCCCTGTAATCAATATCTTTGATCCCCAAAATGACACATTTAAATGTTTTTCCTTGAAAAAAAAGTCTTCATGCCTATTAAAATAGCTTGAATGTAACTCGACACCCTTGCCTCATTTAGTATACGTGGTTCTATGAATATGCAAATGAGCCCCGCCTCCACTCACTCACTCAGCTCAGAGATCCACTGGTTGACGATCACACGTTGATCTGATTGGTTACAAGGTAGTTTGTGACGTCAGAAACACCAGCGATTTCAAAGCGTGTTTTTGAGACTGTCTTTGGTTCACTGCAGTTTTAAGGAGAAAATACTTAGCAATGGGGTCAACTTATGAATTTACACATGGTTTGTCTTAAAGCATATTAATAACACCACACTGACACATAAACAACATTAAAAGCTGGATTTTCACCACAGGGGGACTAAATATAATAAACTTTCATGATGATGAAGAACTGCAAAGTCTCTTGACCATGATCGTGATACAGATGGTAATCCAAATCAAACAGATGTTTTAGTTTTAGCAAAGTATCCGAAGCATGGGCTGTAAAGGCTCCACCCTCTTCTGGATAGGGGGTGGGGAGCAACAGCTCATTTGCATTTAAAGAAATATGCATGAAAACAGCATGTTTTTCCTTCCACTCAAAAAGGGTTGACCATGGTATAATAAATGATCTGCGGGGTATTTTGAGCTGAAACTTCAGACACATTCTGGGATGCCTGAGCTGAGACTTGTATTATATTGTTGAGAGATGTAGCCAAGCCTTGAGCTGGCCCAGGGAGAAGGACGTTGCTTGAAAGGAGGAGAGAAGGAGAGGAGAAAGCGATGCCACTGGCTCACAGATGGGGCAGGGCAGAGTACCTGTAAAGGTGGGCTAGTCGCTGCGATGATCACATCGTATTTTGCATATCTTTTTCTGGTTGACCCAGTGACCCCTTGGAAAGACAAGTTGGCGACCGAGGAAGAACGGTGACAACTAGGAAAGACAGCTGACATTTGGGAAAGACCAAAACTGGGGTGTGGAGGTTTGGTAGGCCGAAGCACAACCTTCGCGAGGAGGAACCCATTGCTAATCGCTATGGAAAGTTACATTACAAGATACCCCCAGGGTCGAGTGAGAGCGGGGGAGGATGATCGGCCCAGTGGACAGACCATTGTTATGACCACTCATGATGGACAATCGACTATGGAACAGTTAAGCGATGTATTCCGGGTCTGCAGATGTGGGAAGATATGTAAAAATGAGAGGGGGCTGAAGATACATCAGTCAAAGATGGAAATGCTTGCAACCGGAACATAATGTACAATGCACAGGGAAACCTGGTGAGACGGAGGGGAGGCCGGGGCAGGAGGCAAACCACAGCCCCCGGAATCTCCAGGCACATGATGAAGACGGGAGCAGGAACGGCATCGCCGATGTGTCAGAGGACACAAAGCACCAGGCAGAGATGGGGGTACCACAGGACATTAGATGACCTGGACAGGACATATGTGTAGGAGTGGCCCGAAAGAAATCAGTGAACTGGCCCCCTGCAGTGGCAAGGAAGGAGTGGGAGAGGTTTGATCACGATGTGGATGAGGTGCTTGAAACAGCCTTGGCAGGAGATGTGGGTAAGAAGCTCAAGGCTATGGGTACCATTTTTTGGAGCATAGGCGCTGATCGCTTCGGAAAAAAAAGAGCTGAAGGCCAAAACAAATATCCAGCCAAAGGAAAGCAGATGCGTGAAGGAAATAGCAATCCTTAGAGGGGATCTGCGGAGGCTGAGTAAGGCATTTCGTGAAGTAACAGACCAACACTCACGGAAATCCGTGACAACTTGAGGGAGTGCATTAAGATCTTGCAAAGAGCTGAATGTCACCGTAGGGACAGGAAGCGACGAATGAAGGAGAGGACAGATTTCACCAAGAATCCTTTCAAATATCTGTCGAAACTTCTGGGTGATGTATGATCAGGGGAGTTGAAAGTAACAAAGGAGGAGGTGGAGGAGCGCCTTCGTCAGGTCCATAGTGACCCCAGAAGGGAGGACAGCCTGGAGGAGATTGAGAAACTCATAAAACCAACAGAACCAGCTACCCCCTTCAGAGCTGAGGAACCGAGCTGGCAGGAGGTGAACTCCTTTCTCAGGAAGGCCAGAGCAAAATCAGCCCCAGGGCCGAATGGCATTTAGTATAAAGGTGTACAAGTATGGTGAAAGGCTCAAGAGATGACTTTGGAAGCTACTGAGAGTGGCATGGAAGAAGGATTTCCTTGCTGATATTTGGCTGGTCACTGAGGGATGCTTCATGCCTAAGGATGAGAACTCTATAGGGATTGAGCAATTCCGTACAATCTCACTCCTTAATGTCGAAGGCAAGATTTTTCTTGGGATTCTGGCGAAGAGGCTGACCACCTTTGGTGGACAACGGGTACATGGACACATCCGTCCAAAAGGGGGGAGTTTCAGGGGTAGCAGGCTGTCTTGAGCACACCAGCATAATCACCAAGATTATCAAAGATGCGAAGAAGAACCGTGGTGACCTGGCAGTTCTTTGGCTTGATTTAACAAATGCATTTGGGACAATACCCCACAAGCTGGTGGATTTGATGTAGAAAGACCTACCATGGCCCAGAGCGATTCCAGAAGCTCTTGCAGCATTACTATGACAACTTTAACATGCGCTTCACCTGTGGAGACTTTACCACTGAATGGCAGAGGCAAGAGGTGGGCATTGGCACTGCTCAATCTCAGTGATTTTGTTTTCGGCAGCTATGAACCTACTCGTTAAATCAGCAGAGAAGTTGCGTCGAGGCACAATGTTGGCAAGTGGCATCCAGCAGGTACCTATAAGAGCATTTATGGATGACCTCACCATCATGGCAAAATCAGTACCTGAAAGGGAGATGGATCTTGGAGGATCTGGTTGAGCTCACTGATTGGGCAAGGATGGAGTTCAAACCAGAAAAGTCCAGAAGCCTGGTATTGAGGAAGGGGCGCATCCAGTACCGGTTCCGTTTTAGGATCATCATCCCAACAGTCCAAGAGAGACTGGTGAGGAGCTTGGGGAAATGGTACAGGGCAGACCTCAATGATTATCCAAGCAGATACCTGGATGACATCCCTAGGGAAGAGCGGCCTACCCGTGAAGTATAAGGCCTGGGATTACCAACACGGGGTACTCCCTAGGCTGCTCTGGCCTCTGCTTGTTTATGAGATACCTGTCTCTACCGTTGAGGGATTGGAGAGGAAGATTAACACCTATTTGAGGAGGTGACTGGGCATCCCAAGAAGCTTCTGCTCCATTGGCTTGTATGGCACAGGCAGCAAGCTGCAGCTGCCAGTGACATCAGTGATCGAGGAGTATAAAGTGACAAAGACACGCCAGGCCATGATGCTGCGAGACAGCAAGGACAAAAGAGTACGCCAAGCAGGTGTTGTGGTCAGGACAGGTCGTAAATGGTCAGCCAGCAGAGCACTGTTGGAGGCTGAGGATTGACTGTATCATGCTGACATCGTTGGGATAGTAACTCTGGGCAGGCTTGGACTGGGTTGCTCCACCAGAACGAGCTGGAAAAAAGCTGACCTAAAAGAACGCCATGGCATGGTGCAGAGGGAGGTCCGTAAAGCAGAGGAGGAAACCTGGCATGTCAAGGCTGTCGCCATGAAAAAACAGGGCAGCTGGACAAGGTGGGAGGGCGAACGAGAAAGGGCCCTGACGTGGCAGGACATCTGGACCATGGAAGGACTATGAATAAAGTTCTTGATGTGTTCTGTCTACAATGTCCTGCCTACTCCATCAGACCTCCATATCTGGGGGATGGCAGAGAGCCTCAGCTGCACGCTGTGTGGAAAGCTAGCCAATCTTGAGCATGTCCTTTCAGCATGCCAGTCAAGCTTGGCAGACGGGAAATTCTGGTGGCGTCATGAAAAGATCCTGTCTCGGTTGGTGGATGGTGTGGAACAGGCAAGGAAGAAAGGTAAACAACTTTCTGACAGGCACCACTTTATCCATTTCGTCAGGACAGGAGAGAGCACTGTAGCAGGACGGAGGAGCAGAGGGATCCTGGCCTCAGCAAATGACTGGGAGATCCGGGCAGACCTGAAGAAGCAGCTCAAATTCCCAGAGGAGATAGCACACACTAGCCTCAGACCAGATATTGTCCTCTGGTCTAGAGGTACCAAGCAGGTGGTGCTTATAGAGTTATAACAGTACCCCGGGAAGAGAGGATGGAAGAGGCACATGAGCGCAAGAACAAAAATATCAAGGTCTTATCCTCGAGAGCCAGCAAAAAGGATGGAAGGTCTAGAATCTACCAGTAGAGTTCGGCTGCAGAGGTTTTGCTGAACAGTCGCTCTGGAGAACCCTTGGATTGTTGGGGATTGAAGGGATGGCCAGGAACCGGCTGATAGGCAATGTTACTGAACAGGCGGAAACGTTATCTAATTGGATTTGGATACAGCGGGAGGTGCAGTGGCTGAGACAACCTGTTGAAGGACTAAAAACGGCATAGAGTTTGGTGGTGGTCAGCAGGGGTAGATCCAGGACGCTGGATCTGCTGTCGAGCCCTCCCGAGGTGTCATGGGCTTAAATCGACGAAACACCAAGGAAGGGGGGTGCCCATCTGTATATAAGCACAATAATGTGTTCATAATAATAAAACAGCTTCTAATCCATGTATTAGAAAACTAGGCTAGGTTTTTATTTTATGTACACCTATTTAATGTTTAATATTCAGGGATGTGATTTTTCCGGATTAATCCGGAATTCCGGATTTTCCGACCTGAAAATGTGACCTACGTGAATCATGCAGATCTGTAAAAAAAATAAAATAAATGGGGGGGTAATCTCACAGCCGTCACCATGGTAACCCGGGACGGAACCACAATCGCCGCGAATCGCGGCCACACCGGGCGGCACGTCAACATGGTTACAGATGGCAGAGAGATGCAATCTTTCCCCGCCCAGCGAGTGCTTGAAGTGCGTCAGAAACAGAGCGCGCGCGCGATCAGTTGTTGGTAATTTGTTGTGTAGCGTGCGCGACGCCGCATCCATATAGACAGCATTGCTTTTTTTTGAGGGCGCTTAACACACAGGCTCGTAGAAACGGGTCTGGCAGCTCGCGCCAGTTCTAGACGCGGTGAAAGTTTCCTGATTGTGACGGATGGCCGAATTTACATGACACATTATAAATGAGCATTATAGTCTGCGATAGATACAGTGGCAAAAAGAAGAGAAGAGGATAAAAGGGGATAAAGACAGAGGTAAAGTGATGTAGTGAATGAACAGTTTATCTAATTGCATAGGAGTAAGATACTATAATTTTTAATGGCAGTTATTTTTACCTTAAACTTAATGTTAGCAGTTGTTCTGAGTTCTCCAGACTGTGTGATTTTGTTACAATCATGTCAGTTTTAAGACGCATTTTTTATTATCACTTTTTTATTAATGTTTTACCCTACAGTTGTGCAGTTTTGGGGGGAATACAGTAGGCTACAGGCCAAAAGTTTGGAAACATTACTATTTTTAATGTTTTTGAAAGAAGTTTCTTCTGCTCATCAAGCCTGCATTTATTTGCTCAAAAATACAGATTTTTTTTTTTTAATATTGTGATATATTATTACAATTTAAAATAATTGGTTTTCAATTTATTATACTTTAAATTATAATTTATTTCTGTGAAGCAAAGCTGAATTTTCAGGATCATTACTCCAGTCTTCAGCATGTGACATCCAGTCTATCACATGATCCTTTAGAAATCACTCTAATATTCTGATTTATTATGAGTGTTGGAAACAGTTCTGCTGCCTAAAATATTTGATGAATAAAAGGTTAAAAAGAACTGCATTTATTCAAAATAAAAAAAATATTTTCTAATAATATAAATCTTCTTTACTATCACTTTTTATCAATTTAACACATCCTTGCTGAATAAAAGTATTGATTTATTTCAAAAAAAGAAAGAAAAAAATTACTGAACCCAAATTACTGACCAGTAGTGTATATTGTTACAAAATATTTCTATTTTTTTTTTTTAATTCTTCTTCTTTTTTATTTTTATTTTATTACTTTTTATTCATCAAAGTATCCTAAAAGTATCACAGGTTATTAAAAAATATTAAGCAGCAGAACTGTTTCCAACTTTGATAATGAATCATCATATTAGAATGATTTCTAAAGGACTGCAGTAATGATCCTGAAAATTCAGCTTTGCATCACAGAAATAAATGATAATTTAAAGTATAGGCTAATAAATGGAAAACCAATTATTTTAAATTGTAATAATATATCACAATATTGCATTTTTTTTTGTTATGTTGTTATGTGTCATACTCATGACATAAGTTGGATATTGCACATTAAGCAGTTTAAGTTTGGTGTAAAATTTTTTAAAAATATATATTTTATTTTTTAAATTCAAATAAGTTGTTGTCATGTGTCATAAAAAGTTGGATGTTTTTATCGGTTTGATCGGCGGGGGGGGGGGGGGGGGGGTGTCAGTATATTTTCCTGCTTTTTTGTCCTTAGCCAATCACATGCCTGAATATTATAAAATATGTGGTATTAGTATTGTACAGTAAAGCACTGTTGACATGGAGGAAATGTGAATTTGACTTGGAAAATGTAATCTTTCCTTTAAAGAGTGACGGTCAGGAGGAAGAGTTGTGAAGGCAGTTTATTCTGATGTAAAGGTGTAACTCTAGTAATGCTGAAGCGTGTTTGATCTCACAGGTGCGTTTGTCGCTGGACTGGACGCAGGTTTGGTTTATAACTCCTTCCCGAAGATGGGTGAGCGCTGGATCCCTGACGATCTGCTGGCCTTCTCCCCCACCATCAAGAACATGTTCGAAAATCCCACAACTGTTCAGTTCGACCACCGCATTCTGGTACGGACGATGTGTGTGAGTGTGAGTGTGTGTTGAAGCGGATGTGATTGAGCTGATGTGTGTGTGTGTGTGTGTGTGTGAGTGTGAGTGTTGAAGTGGATGTGATTGAGCTGATGTGTGTATGTGTGAGTGAGTGTGTGTGTGTGAATCATCTCAATGATTCGCATATTAACACTGGTTTGCTGCCACCTACTGGCGGGTTCAGTCTCACATTTAAAGTGTAAATTGCAGGTTAACCACCACAACCAATTAATGTGTAAATTAAAGTGCTCAATATGTATATATTTAAAAAAAAAATGTCTTAAAATGCGTTAAAATAACATTTATTGGGGTTTCTTCAAAGGTAGCGTGTATTTTACAGTGACTGGGTGATGACGTCATAAGAGGGAGTGGCAGCCCATACTCTGCTAGATTCCCACTGTGTGTGGCTTGACTATGGAGAACGACTGGGAGACTGATAACATTAGGGAACAAGCCAAAGTCTTTTCAAGATCTTGCCGTCATGTAGAATAGCAAGGAGGGACAACGACTGAAGACATTATTTACTTACATGGTGTCAGTAGTCCTAATCAGAGCTGTAGAGATGCACACACTGCACAGGCACACGGCGCTTTGCCGACTTCTGCTGACAGATCGCGATATTGTCTGCTAAAACGCAACTCTGCAACGACACGGAGCTGTCGCGAGATACGCGCCTTTAACTGGATTAAGCCGAGAAAAGCCGTTTTGGACGGACCGAGCTCAAGGCGGATGAGCGCAGCCCGCGGGAGGGCAGGTGTGTTTCTGCGGCGGGGTCCAGTTAGCGAAAGATGGACAAAAATCACAGAGTGCCGAGCAACCGAACTCTGAACGCCGTGGAGGTGAATTTTGATGTATTCGTACATCCCGCACAAACACAATAGTTAACCATTTTTGCTAGCTAGGTCTCCAATATAACTGCTAGACTAACGGTAACTCTAGGCTTGGAGTCCCTCTTATGACGTCACGCCCAGCCTAGTGGAAGGGAGAGGGAGTGCTTAAAACCACTGTAAAAAGTACCAACTTTTCATATTATATTCAGCATTTTGGTATAAAAAACATATAAAACAATGGTGGGCGGTTCTTATCTTTATGTTTAATAAGCACATTGCATTATCTTCGTGAAAAATTGAACCTGC